>NW_025814841.1:13930000-14072500 GCF_022079265.1 Lynx rufus | reverse complement strand
CCCCTAACTTATCATTAATGTCTTCCCCTAACTTACCCTCTGAAGGTTTTTAAATAAATATGTCTCTGAAAAGAAGTATTGCACTCGAAAGTATGCCACTGAACATCTGGGAAAACTGACTTAAAGTTACCAAACTCTTCCACATTGGAACTTACGGAAACCACCGTTAGAGAATATATCAAATACATAAAGCAGTTTTCAAAAAAAAAAAAAACAAACATTTTTTTTGTTACAAAGAACATTTTCACTATTTATGGGACACAATCACTACTTTGGATTTACTTTGCGGTTCTTGGGTCTAATTTATTTGCTAGTTGCAAAGTCTACTCTGCGAAACTCAAGAACGACAAAGGAAAAAGATAAGTGATTGACAAAAGTAACTGTGGCAAAGCTGACACACTCCTGTGGTCCTCACCTTCCCGGCAGGGAAGAGCGACAGTTGGAGCTGGCAGACTGTGGAAAATGTGAAAGCTTTTTGTTAGAGCACTCAGGAGAGGGAGGTAAGGGTTAAAAGAGCGAACTGCAAAATATCTGTCAAATGTGGGTTATTGTGATTGGAAGCGTCATCTACTGTACTAGACTCGTGCACGGGCTTTAATCTGGGGGCTTCTTTTGCAAAACACAACGAGTATGGCTTTGCCCATAAGTCCATGGAATACAAACGAATGATCTATTTCAAGAGAAAGCAAACAGGGGCCCGTCACCTGAATTTCAGGTCTACCCTAAGGATCAAACCTGTGACTCACAGCTTCTCCCTGACTCCGTTTGCTATGGGAAAATTGCCCTTCCTAAATGAAAATCCTCTACCTGTACCAAAAAATCACAGTATGTATACAAAAATGATTCAGGATGCCCCCCCCCAAAATGATACATATGCTCATTTCCGGTGTGATAATGTACAGAGTGTGGCACAATGTGCCTAACTCAACACTTCTGTTTTCAAATGAATGGTTTAAGTGAATTCTACCTTTAACAAAGAATTGCTAAAAAAAAAACCAAACAAACAAACAAACAAACAAACAAAAAACAATCAGTGGTTACCAAGGGTTGAGGGAGGGGAACTTGGGGTGTTACTGTTTAATGGGTACGGAGTTCCAGTTTGGGGTGATGAAGAAGGTCCTGAAGATGGGTGGCGGTGATGGATATACACCAACATGGAGGTACTTAATGCCGCTGAACTGCACACCCAGAAACGGTTAAAGTGGTCAATGTTACGTTATGTGTATTTTACCACAATGAAATTTTTTAAAAAATGTTATTAGCCTCAAAAATGAAAACACATAGAAGAACGTTATTCGTTATAAACTCTTGTTCATCTTAGACCAGTGATAAAAATCCTTCAAAGCAACTATGTCAAAATGAGCACCCTAGCTAGATTAAATGGATCGCTAACGTAACGAAAACATTTTGTCACTGCTGAAAGCCACTCGTCATGCCAAGAACATATACCTATTGCATTTTATACACACACATGTATTTGTGGCTAAGATAATAATAAACTGTGTCACCATGTCTTTATTGTCAGATGGTAAAAGAAACCATGGTGGGGACCAATACCCAATGCAGACTTGAGAACCCGGTTACTACAGAATTACCAGACTTACATGCAATCTCCAGGTAGGCGAACAAAACGGTTGGGAGAACAGTCTGTATTTTTCGTCTCACATACACACCCTCTCCCGTTACCCCCGGAAAACTGGGCTAGTTTCCGTTTGCTTACCACCAGTCCTAGTACGAGCGTGCGGACTCTCTCTCCTATCTCTGGAGAAATGTCATTGCCAAACTGCTGCAGGGTAGTAAGGAACCGTTTCAGCTTACTGAGTTGCCTGGCGCCACAGGCTGGGGGCAGCTGTTGATTAGCCAGAGAAGAAGAGGAAGAGGAGGAAGGCCCATTGCTAAAGCCATTGGGCGGCGAGGGGGCGCCATTCAAGGCTGTGGGTGAATGGCTCGTGCCATTGGTTACTGTCAAGAGCACAAAATAAGAAAGAAAAACAAGTAAATCAACGCAGAGGGAAAAGGCACAAGGAAATTACAATCAAGTTTTGTTCCCTTTAAATCTGGAGGATTCTGTGGTTTGGGAAACCGGGGGGGGGGGGGGGGGGGGGGGACTTTTCTGTCAAAGGCTTTGGCTTCCCAGGGGTACCACGGGTTCAGGTACTCTAGGACTGGATGGCTCTCCCCTCCTCACACTGCATGCCGGTACTCCACGTGGAAGCGGAGCCCCCATGGGAGTCGGCTGTAACCCGGGGACAGCCCTGCCTCCCGTGCACACATATGCCAACCACGTGAAATGTCTCAAACACGGAACAAACAGCGTTTTTGGATGTCAGCCTTCTGTCACAGGCTGACATCAATATAGCGGGACCGTTCCTCTCTAAACTGTTCCCCTAGAGAAAGTGTACATTTGGTGGAGACTAAATTCATCACTGAACATTTTTAATCATGTTTTGTACACACAACTGACAGCTGTGTTTATAGAAATAGGACTTTCAAGTTTTAACCTTATACCACCCAATTAGAAGGCTATTTTCTCCCCCTCATATTTCTTAACCACTTCTTTAGGGAAGATGCAAATTTTATATAAGAAGCCAAATGGATATGGTAATTATCAGAGAGTTAGTTCAAGAAATCGGAAAGGGACATCTCGTCCCAACTAATAGCGTGGATTGGCGGTAATTTGACAACTTTGTTTCCGATAAAATGTATCTGAACACCGAGATAATTCGTAAGAACAAGACTAGAGAATTCTGCGCATTTCTCACTAACGAAAATGTTGATTTTATCATATTAAAATCAATAAATTCGACCAACTCCACTTTATCCAACTCATCTATTACATGTAATTTTGATAGGTTATCTCCAACAGGAGTTTGAAGATGTCTGAAGCACTCTATCATTCTTAAAAGTTTCCAGATAATACAACAGCCCCTTGTCCCAAACGAGCACCAAAGCAACCTGTCATGAAATGATTGCTCACTAGGACCTCTCACAGAAGACATGTGCCCATCACTGTGGCTCTGGGTAACGACAAACCAGATATGAGATGACAGGGTCGCAACTTGGTGCCGCTGCAGCCTCCTGTTCCTTACACGTTTGGAAAGGCCTTTAAATGGCAGCGCCACGCCGCATAAACAGCCTGGGATGTGTATTTTGCCAATCCCTTATAATCCCATGGATCTAGTTTTGCCTGTGATTGTTCATTCATACAGACTTGATGACACACGATCTGTAAATAGTACTATCTGCAACAGATAGCATTTATTAGTTTCACAAATCCTTTAGGACAATTTTACCCGGGACTTTGAAACCGATGGAAACAAAGCTATCCACCATCCCTGCTGGAATCTACAGGAAAGGAAGGGAAGTGGCTGTTCTCTCGGAATGTTCTGTCCTTTCCTCGGACAACCCAGAAAGCCAATACACGCCACTGATTCAGGACACAAGGCCTGAGCCGAGTTGGAATCGAGTAAAGGTTTAATAAAAGTCTGACAGGCTCAAGACAAGAAAGATGCTCCTTCTTTCAGAAAGTTTTCTGGATGTGACTGTCGCCCAGAGCAATACCCCTTTTTCACGTAAGGCTGCTAGCTTTGAATCTTATTTGTAAATACCAGAAGAAAGTGGTATTAGAAGACCAGAAGCAACCTGGAAATAATTGTAGGATATTAACACGTTCCAAGGCAAAATGTACAAGCTAAAGTAAGGAGCTACACATTAAGTCAAACTAAAAATTACGGTGGTAACAAATGAAGCCGCAGCCCAAACGAATGCAATAGTCTTCATTGAGGAAATCAAAGCAGACTACAACTGTGAAGCAAAAATGGGAAGGCAGGCAAATATTGGCAGTCATACAAATTATACCTAAGATGCTGTACGTCTGCGCAGGCTCAATACCTACTCACTGGCAATTAAATGATTTGGGGGAAGGAGGCGGCGGGGGGGGGGGGGCTTCACTTGTGCAGGAAAAAAAAAATTTAGACTTCAAAATGGAAACGGGAAACGCAGAAGTGTCTACTCACACGTCGTCGGTGTAAATGAACTGGTTCTCGGAGCTCCTTGAGTTGTAGGGGGAGGTGGCATGGTGGGAGGAGTCAGCCTAGATGGGGTCTTCACATCCACAGGTGAGTCTGGCATCGTGGAGTGCTTCTCAGTCCGATCTGGAGGACGCCACCATTGAACAGGTTATTTTACTCCTTAAGCACCTTCGTTGCTTTTTGTTTCTTGTTTTTTGTTTTTTTTTTTAAGTGGGGTTCATCTTTTTTACAAGCAAGTGAGCAGAAGAAATCCGACATCTCCTCTCAATAAAATAGGCTGATCTACTGAAGTTTAAATCAGGACTTTATCATCCAAACCCCACTTAAGAAGGTGTAGCACAGATGGCAGGACCTCATTTGTAACTGGGTTATTTTACATCCTATTGTTATTTCTGGCTTGGGCAGATGCTACCTTGGTAGTGTTATATCCAACGGCACAACCTCACTCGAAGCTGAAGCCAACGCTAGCAAGAGGTAAAAAATAGATGAGGAAGTAAAATGGTAATAAACCCTTTAGTGAGGAACAACACAAATCTGAAGGTCTGTTATGCAGGTGAGATACTGATAGGAGCCAGCATGTTTATAAGGACTTTTTTTTTTGTAACACCTGCCATGCCCTTTCTGTGCTTAGTTTCTGGCCCATTAGGAGAAGCAGGTTATGTCTACCAGATACACTCCTCACTTCAAGTTCCTCTGCCCTGCAGGAAAACGCCCCACTACATAAATGCTGTGTTTCACACAATGAGGTTACACGATTGTTTATTCAGAATTTGTGATTTGTGACCCACCGTCTTAGAAACATGAGACCGATCCTTCAATTAATAACCTCGGGCGGAGTGAGAATGGAAAAACCCCAAATAGCAAATGAAAAGGAACGAAAGGCCCTCTCTGTATTTTCGCATGAGTATGTGACAGATATGGAGAAATTTCCTGATTACCCAATAACGAACATTTGAGCTTCAAGACTGTTTTCTACTATGCATGCTTTGCCTTTGAAATTCTGAGCTGTTTTTTTTCTGTCAAATCTATTGAAGCAACAGATCTCCAATAAAAAAGTGAGTTTTGTTTCTTTAGAATACAATTTTCTACCAGCACTGTGTGCCTGTGCACGCGCACACACACACACACACACACACACACACACACACCAAAAATGTCTGAGGCCCCTCATGCAGCCTTAGGTACAAATATTTCCCACTCGGACTTTTGGAAAAGTCAAGTCACGGGGACTACTGGTCAAGAGTGGGTCTTTTAAAACACTATGATAACCATGGGGAGAAATTCTCAACACTGACTTTAAATGTCTATTTTTTTTTTTTAAGTGAAAAATCCAAATCACTATGCTGGCAACTCCAAACCTACCTCACACCTTTATTCAGAGCCGTTTCACGAGACTTGGGTTGCAACAGAACATAACATTTTAAAGTTGAAATAATGTCGATGCCATAACAGGGGAAATGCGATAAAAGAATGAAAATAATCATCATTCTAATAAGAGCATTTTGATAGCCTAATATCAGAGTCTCTTTTCCTTCACCCTGACAGCTCGCTGGAGAACCACGAATGCCCCTTTAGTCAATGCGTGTTCTGAGTGAAATGTGGTAAAAACCCACATGGAGAGCGTTTCTACCTTGATCTCACCCCTTAAAAGCTTGCCTTCCTAGTGCTATTCCAGAACACTGTAACACCCAGGATCAGTAACTCACTTAGTCTAGAAAACTACCGAAGTCAGGCAGGTTTAAAAGCGCTTCTTCAATAGTTAAATTCGCTGCACGGTCTACTCACCTCAACCAACCTCAGCAACAAGGGAATAAATAGCTTTCCGCTTATGTTGCAGCTGAGGGAAGAGGTACAGCAGCAAATACAACTCTCCCTAAATAAAGGCAAATATTTCTGTCATGCCAAGGAAGGAGGGATAGAGGGAGGCTTGCCAGAGTCGGCTGGGAGATAACAGTGGGAACTGCAGGTCCATCTGGTTTTCATTCTGCGAACACTCACACTGAACTGTTAGAGAAGGCAGTCCAGATACACAGACTTGAAGCACGTGGTTGTGCAGACAGAGGGAGGAAGAGCGGGAGGGGGCGGGGGGGGGTGGGAATCGTGAAAAAATAAATAAATAAAGCAAGGGAAGGAAAAAAGCAGCAAGGGAGAAAAGAGCCCAAATGAAGAGAAAGTTACCCCAGGCGGCTTCGTCCACCTGGACATGCTGAGCCTTAGTGGGCACGGCCCCTGCACCTTACTTACCTGGAGGTACTTCTTGAGCAGAACCTAAACTGGAAAACACATCTGAAACCCACGTCTGTCTACCCTTGTTGCTGACACTGAGAGAAAAGGAAATAGACGATAAAATCGACAATGGGTGTCCTCTTCAAACTTAAGAGGATCTTAATAATAGTAACAACAGCAACAACAACAACAACGACGACGATAAAATGTAGAGGAGTGATTTTTTTTAAATCCTCGAAACGGCATCGATACTTTAAGAACAAGAACCACTGAGCCAAAGCATTGCAAAAACGCCACTGCTTCTAAACAGGACTATATGCATTCTGGCCGGAATAGCCAAATTTCGGCAACAGTTAGCTCCACTCTGATCAAATGGAGTTCCAACCCAGAGGTCCTACAAACTTAGACAAAGTGGGACCATATGTAACTCATTCCATGCTGTTCAGTGCAATCAATCCAGGACAAGGAGAGATGGTGAAGTTTCCAGCCAGGACTAACCCGGACACACACACAAACCCTCTGGAGTAGAGAGATTTAAGATAAATTCAGAAAATGTGTTTCAAGTATGCTGAGTCCTGTTGCATTTGTTTTGGATTACTTAAAAAAAAAAAAAAAAGCAAAACATTTTGAAATATATATTCTTGAAACTTTTATAGCAAACAGCAAAAGAACTATGATTCAACCACAGAAGTATTTCTTCTCCGTTTCAAATTAGAGGATACAGTAAAACCAATATTAAGTTATAATATTTCTTATGCAATTTTTTTAAGTTTATGAAAATTATTCCTAGATGTAATTTCTATTTTTAGTTGCTGCAGGGGAATGCTGACATCAATTGAAAGACTGGCACAAAATGGTAAAAAAAGAAAAAGAAAAAGAAAAACAATCTATCAGAGCAGGAAGGTATGTATAATCAAAAGGACTGACTTGCCTCTACCTTAATGATACACACTACTACTAAATAAAGATCTCCCCTATGTGGTAACATTTCAACTCACATGGCAAATATCCAACACATGTGTACCAAAGATGGCTGAAACATGGAAGAAAATGTGGCATATATAAATACATTACTGATACCATTTCAATATCCAATTCAGTGTCAGAGGCTTCTAGAAGGGGTATGTTTTCCATTTCCTTCTTTTTCTTTTTTTTTTTTTTTTTAAGTAAAAAGGAAAGGTATGGCATAATCTGCCGTAGCACTTACTTTACTTTTTGTTAGTTCAAACAGTTCCAGATGTGTTTTTAAGGTATGGAGAATAGGCATTCTGTACTTTCCTTATTTACATACTATTTCTAGAGATGATTACTGTAAATAGAAAGTTCAGGATTGGTAGACGGGATGTGTTTTTCTATCAGAGCTCATCATGTCAATTATAATAGAAGAAATATCTTGTAATAGAAGAAATACCTACATCCCAGATGTGACAGATCGAGAAACCTCTCGGTGAATTAGCAGTTGGTACAGTTGGTCTAATTTGAGTAAGTGCTAGCTATAGGAGCTACAAGATACACAATAAAGAGGAGTAAGCCCAAGTGGAACTGAAGTACTCCTACCAGAAAGGAGAAAGCAGCTAAGGAAACACAAAAGTGGGTACAGACTTTGATTTTTATTTCTATGGAAAATATGGCAAATTCAGGCCTGACAACAGAATCATCTAGTGACTCCAGTGGCTGGGTGTGAGATGTTAAAGGAAACTGCCTGCAGACTAGAATGGTGGCCACCCAGCCTCCACAATGCTGCCATCTCATTTCCCTGCTGAGCACTTCTGGAATGTTCATTCCTGCTCAGGAGAATAAAAGTCAAATGCTAATATTCTAAGCACAATGGAATGATACAGTGGAAGAAGGCTCTTTGGAATAACAGACAAATTTCCAAGTTAAGACAGACTTGGTTTCAAATGTAAACTCAGCCATCAGTAGTGGGTCCTCAGGCAAGTTATGTTGATCCTGAGTTCCTCATAAGAAGAATACTGATATACACCCCTCTCTGCCTCATTAAGACCCTGGCATAGTACCTACTCAAGTCAGGCACCAGCACATGTGATCTCCATTCTCTTGTGCCTGCCTCTCCATCATCCATTCATGGCTTTATTTCCAATGTCCTCCCCCCGGGTCTATGCTCTATCTGTACAGGGCACCCTGGCATTCCCTGCCTTTTCTGCCTTTCATTTTATACTGTTTATTTCCTTCATCTAGAAAGATCTGCCCCACCTATCCCATTCTTCACTGCCCATTACAGATCCTCTTATAGCTTTCCCCAGGTGCCCAAGGCACCAACCGCATCATGCTTGTTTGGCCTTTTAGCATTTACCACAGCCTATGAGTACGACAGTGTGTGTGTGTGTGTGTGTGTGTGTGTGTGTGTGTGCGTTTACACCCAATCACTCCAACCACAGCCTATGAGTACAATAGTTGTGTGTGTGTGTGTGTGTGTGTGTTATGTATCCAATCACTCCAACCAATGAAAACAGTAAGCAATTTGATGGCAGTTTTTTTAAATGCCTAATTTAAAAGACAAATACATAACCATCAACAGCGTATAAATACATGATTAGGAAGTGGAATGCAGGTAATATGGGAACATGCTGGAGATCTGAAATTTACTTCAACTCTGTGATCAACTTATGTCGTTTTAGGCAAGTGTAAGAATGACCTGTTACTTCATCACAGGTGTTTTATGAAGATTTTTTTTTCCTGAAACACAAATATGATCTTGTCTATTCCATGCTTTAAAACCTTTGGGAAGGTCCACTCCCCCTCTCTCTGCCCCTTCCCGGCTCACGCTGGGTCCCTCTGTCTCTCAATACTAAATAAACGTTAAAAAAATTTTTTTAAAAATGCAAAGGGGGTGCCTGGGTGGCTGTTGGTTAAGCATCTGACTTCGGCTCAGGTCATGATCTCGCGGTTTGTGAGTTCAAGCCCCACGTAGGGCTCTCTGCTGATAGCTCAGAACCTGGAGCCTGCTTTAGATTCTGTGTCTCCCCCTCTCTCTGCCCCTACCCTGCTCACACTCTGTGTCTGTCTCTCAATAGTAAATAAACGTTAAAAAAAAAAAAAAAAAAAAAAAAAAACACCTTTGGGAAGGTCCCACTGCCCACAGAATACAAACAGACTCTTTAGCTTATGTCACAGATCCTGGAGCTCCTACTCAACAGCGCTTCTCCCTTCTTTCTTGCTTGGAAGTCCTGATTTTGTTCAGGTGCACAATTCTTGGGGAGCAGATCCTTCTTCTTTTAATCAGGTTGTCATGCTCCCCTTTATCAGCAACAGGTTTCAGAGGTGAGTGCTGTGCTCCGATTCTAGACAATGGGTCATCCAGGGAGGTCTATGGAAGTTTTGGGAACGACTTCCTCATGAACTGATCAGAGACCCAAGGACTAAAACAGACCCTCTTCTTCTGGTAGGTACTGTTATATCTGTGATTCCTTCACTTCTCTTCTTTGGAGTCTACTTTTCTTACCCATAAAATTAAGCATTTTAGATTATATAACTTCAGGGATCATCTGCAAACTCTAATACTCTCTGGTTTCTTTCTACAGATATGGCTTATGTTCATTTCAAAGACAAAGAAGACTACCCAGAGAACATAAATCTGACAATAAAGGGACCACAAAATTATTTTGAAATTGGTGATCATAACCAGACTTCCTCTGTTCACATAAATATCTATGTCCACAAGAATGTGTCTGCATAGAAATCTTTTCCCACACACACTACAATTAACATCTATCTCTTGTTTTCAAATACCTTTTCAATCCTCATTACTAAATCTCCACTGATGATTCGGTTATGAAACAACCCTACCAATGTCCACTTGTCCCTGTTTAGTTACCATCAAAACACTCACTCTGATAGCCCAGGTTCTTAAAGAGTACTCTACACTCACATTCCTTCCTTCCTCATTTCCCATTCCATCTTTCACAAACTTCCAGTGGACTCCTAGAAAGTTTTCCTCCCCATACTGGGACCTGTCATACCTCTAATCCCATAACTACCTTGGGAGTCACCATGTTCTTTCATGACCTTGTACCAAGGTTACCAGCAGCTGGTTCCGGCACAGCACCCTGTCCAAGATGGGCAATCTCAGTCATTCTCCAACATTTTTACCTTCAGATGTGAAGGCAGAAAAACAATCTCACTCCAGAGGTAGAAGACTGTACTGCCTACTGCCCTCCATGTGAAAAAGAAGGCAACTAACAGGCAGAAAGAAATGAAGAAAAATGGCAAGAGATTATCCTGATAATGCGAAATTCTTCATTCTACTAATTCCTACAACGTGATCTTCCAAACAGCCCACAGAACCTTGTCAATCAATCCCTCCTTTGCCTAAAACCTACACTTGAAACCAGAGAATACACACTAAAATAATATTGGGAGTGTAGCGTCAAGATATCATCCTAACTCCCACTGAAACTCTTCAATTATCTCTTCATTATTAATCCAAGAAACACCAGATACTTTATCTGGCATCTTTGTAGAATCTGACTGCGTCTCACCACTTCCTCCCTTTGGAAACATTGTTATCCCCAGGATCCCAGCATTCCAACGCTCTCAATCTTCTCAGGACGTTCGGGCTGCTCCTTCTGACGTTTCTTCACCACTGTGATAATTACTGGTAGTTTCCCCCATGCTCCTTCATAGTTACTCTTGAAATCTTCTCTCTATACCTTCTCCTTAGGGACTTCATTTGTGTGGTGACAGTCACCCCATGGCTCTTATGTCGATGACTTGTACCTCTAGGCCTACCATCCCTCCCAAGTTCCGCACCCAAACATCCAGAGGGCTACTCATTTTCAACACCCTGGATTCAAACCCTCCTCATCCATCATCTCTCACCTGGTCTAATCAACAACCCATTGGATGGTCTCCCTGCCGTGCACTATCCCTCTCTGTGCCATTGTCCAAATCACACCATCACGTCACTACGTATGCCAAAGATATGATCAGAGACCTTACTCCTCTCTTCTTAGTACTCTTCAAAGACCTTTTGCGATGTAAAACATAAAGGCCTTGTGCCTTAATAAGGCACTGAAAGACCATTGAGTTTCTGGTTTCTGTAACTGCTCCAGGCTCATCTTCATTTCTCCCTTCCACTCTTATCCCCACCTCTGAACTCCGTACCAAACTAACGCAGCTCTCCCAATGCCCCCAGGTCGTACAGGCTTCCCTCACACTGCACCCTTTCTTTTCCCTAGATTCTTCTTCACCCCACCACTGCCTGGTTAAGTCCATCATTCCTTTAAATCTTCTTTCAGGTATTACTTCAGCCAGGGACCCTCCGTTGACAACCCTTCCATCCCTAGCTGGCCAGGAAGGCCCTTTATTCTCTTATTACCCGGTCCAGATCCCTCTTACAGCACTGACCACACTGTATTTAGAATCAAGTCGGTCTCTCTCACTAGGTCATAATTTATTCAAGGGTAATGATGACATCTTACTTGTTTTTATATTCTCAGCACTTTGCTCCGTGCCTGATACAGCGAACGTGCTCAATAAATGTAGTATTTTAAAGGAATACATAGTACTATGTCATAAGGCATGTCTACAGTCATGACAACTTTGAGACGCCAGAACTTTTAAGAGCTTTAACTTAAAATCACCTCCATCTTTTTTCTATCATCCTAAAAGAATTCTAAAAAGAATTTCTAGGGGCGCCTGGGTAGCTCAGTCAGTTAAGCGTCCGACTTCAGCTCAGGTCATGATCTCACAGTCTGTGAGTTCCAGCCCCGGGTCAGGCTCTGTGCTGACAGCTCAGAGCCTGGGGCCTGCTTCAGATTCTGTGTCTCCCTCTCTCTCTGCCCCTCCCCTGCTCATGCTCTGTCTCTCTCTGTCTCAGAAATAAATTTAAAACAACATTAAAATAAATAAATAAATAAATAAATAAATAAATAAATAAATGAAAAGAATTTCTATATTCTGAAAACATTAAGTTACCAAAGATAAATCTAAAAAAAAAAAAAAACAAAAAAACAAAAAAACCAGTAGTAAATCACTGAATTCACCAGCTTTTCAGTAATGACAACATATTCCCTAAGGCTTTTTATATAATATTAGAAAAAAGGCTTTGTAAAGCAATCTGTATACATAAGACCTACAGCCTCCAAAAGCTCCCTTTTTTTACAAGAATAGCAAAATCATACATATGCACATTCACAACAAAGAGAAAAGCATATTATGAACCAAAAACACATTTTTTCTACATTTCACAAGCTTTTCTGTTGCTTGTCTATGGATGGTGGGATTACACATTATTTTTAATTTCTTCTTGTTATTTTTCTCATTTATTTAAACGTTCTACAATGAGCATGTTTTCTTTTTACAAGCAAAAAAACAAACATACAAAAAACCAACTTATTAGGATAAGTCACCTAAAATCAAGCATTGGGCACTGTACCAAATGCCCTGCATGCTTTACCTCATTTTAAATCTCACTATGACTATGAAAAGGTACTACAAATTTGCCCATCTTATAAAAAGGAACTGAGGCCCAGAAGGATTGGACAATCTGTCCAAGGTTACAAGCCAGAACTCATTCCAGACCTTCTCAAGAGTCCATTACCTTCTAAAACTAATGTTATTTTTACATGATCTAGAAAACTGAAATAAAGACATATTCAGTTAATGTTAAACTGAGAGCGTTACATGAGGACTTCATCTTCCAATATTACTGTAACTAGCCACCTGTGACCACGTAAATTTTAATTAAAGTTAAACAAAATTTAAAACTCAGCTCCTCAGTCACACTAGCCACATTCAATAAGGTAGCTGTGCCTACCCTATTAGGGAACTCGGTCCTGGAACACTTCCGTTATCATAAAATCACAGCGCCATACTAAAATAATGGCTCTATGGCAGGAGTCCCTGGAGGTGACAATGCAGATTGAAAGAGCAGGGATGAGAAGAGGTGCCTCTGGTTTCATCTGAAACACCTTCCGTCCCATTAAGACCTTTCATATTTTTTTTTCATAGATTGGGCTTCTACATATTTCATTTGGTAAGCTTAACTGGTAGAAAATACAAAAGTTTGAAACCCAATGACTAAAATAAGTAAACTCTCAGCTCTGAGAAAGCGGGAGAGTAAGACAGGTCATTAGTAAACACTGGGAAACTGCACTAATGAGAACAAGGCCAAGGACTCAGTGTGGAATGAGCCAGTAAGCCGCTGGGCCAGCAGCTATCTGGAATCAGAGATGACAGTCTGAAGACCAGCTTCATGCCTTTAAAGTGCATGAACTTGGGTTAAGATGGAAAACAGGCAGAAGAATGAGATGAGTCTATAATAACCTATCACGATTTCTAGAAAAATAGCTTCAATAATGTTTGGGTCATGTCCTTACGGGGATAACAATGGGAATTTCCCTTCCCTTCCTATGGCATTTATCTAGCTAGCACTTGACACATTTATCTTGGTTTTGAGTGTCTCCCCAACCACAGTGTCAGCTTCACGAATGCAGAAATTTCTACCTGTTTGTTAAGTCCAGCCTCCATAGCATTAAGAAGAGTGCTTGAAATAGCAGCCACTTGATTTGTTGAATGAACGAAGAAGGTAAGCGAAGACTAAAACAAAGCCAGTTTCCGACAAAACAGCCAGTGACATATTAGGAACTATGGTTACCTAGAGCGGGCAAAGGCTGAGTGAGGCAGACAGCATAAGTGTTCAAAGTAGACGCCACTTTACGGAGGGGAAAATGCTAAGCAGTAGAAGCAGGAAATAGTTTCAATCACTCTGCTCATTTTTTGACAAAGATGAGCGGTGGACCCCAAGATAAAGCACGCTATTTTTTTTAGAAAGTGTTTATTTATTTGTTTGGGGGGAGGGGGGTACGGGGCAAGGAGAGTGGGAGAGAGAATCCCAAGCCGGCTCCGTGCCATCAGTGCAGAATCTGCTGCGGGGCTTGATCTCAAGAACTGTGAGATCATGACCTGCGCCAAAATGAAGAGTGGATTGCCTTAACCAATTGGCACCCCCCAAAAAACACTCTAAACATTAACAAGTACCCAAATGGTGGTTGTAGCTAGAAAAACCAATTACTAATTTCCTAAAGTGTGGAAAGGACTGCTGGTCATGTGAATACCAGTGGATGCCAGGCATTACCGCTGTGTGTAAGTTCCTAAGAAATGTCATCTCTCTCACAGTTGTTAAGAGCTTCACTCCTGTGACTCCTGTTTCCAAGTCTAAGAACCACTTCCTGGAGGCCACTAAGTGGCCATCCAGCAGCCCCGGGTTTAGCCACCCTACTTCAACCATCACAGCTCCATATTTATCTGCTCTATGCACTGCTGTTCTGGTTAAGATTTCCTTTGGAAAAAAAGGATCTCCTGTCTGGGAAGAGTTCGAACCCCTTGGCACAGACAGCCGGCAAATGTTCGCTGAATGACTGTGGTAAAAATACTTATTAAGGAAAAACCAAATCACTCAAGTTAACACAAAAAAAGTAACTCCTGCGTGTGTAGAGAGCAGAAAAAGATACAGACATCACCAAGGGCCCATGCAATGAATATAAGTATCTATATAACATCCTGTTGCCAAACTGAAGATTATTCCAGAAGGTAGGGGGAAAAAAAAAATCACTAAATAGTGATCCAAACATTTGACAATCTTTAAGTGTGGACAATTTTCCTGCAGGAATATCTGTCTTATTTGCCAGCGTTAAAGGCTATTAAGGAAGCTTGTGGAGCTGCTGAAGGGTAGTACACATATGCACTGCCATCAGTTATGATCATCCAGGTAAGAGCTGGTGAATCAGGGCAGAAAATTATGAAGGTACACAGACTATGTACCTGTGGCTAAATTGCAGACAAGTAGCAGGAGCTCAACAAAATTTATTGAATTTAATCCAATGTACTCTTTAAAAAAACAGCAACCAGTACTGTTAGACTTCACATGATGGGCAAGGGGAAGGCACTGAGAGTTTTAGGATATGCTCATTTCTAATCTTATATTATGGATAAGTATGGAGCAGAGATTAAATAGGGTAAGAAAGGCAAGAGAGGGCAGGCGTTCTGGTCTGCAACAGCCTAGGCTAGAAATAATACAGGGATCCAGCATGGACGTGGCTCTTAAGACTGGAGACGAGAAGATTCAGGAAGACATTTTTATACTCTACGGCAGATTCACAGAGCTTGGTAACAAAGTAAAATTAAAACTTGAGCGGGGCGCCTGGGTGGCGCAGTCGGTTAAGCGTCCGACTTCAGCCAGGTCACGATCTCGCGGTCCATGAGTTCGAGCCCCGCGTCAGGCTCTGGGCTGATGGCTCAGAGCCTGGAGCCTGTTTCCGATTCTGTGTCTCCCTCTCTCTCTGCCCCTCCCCTGTTCATGCTCTGTCTCTCTCTGTCCCAAAAATAAATAAACGTTGAAAAAAAAAATTAAAAAAAAAAAACAAAACTTGAGCAAGTGGGAATCTAGAGGTGCGTGATCATGTCAAAAACTAAAACCAAAACACAGCAGGAAGAATCATCTGGAAAAAAGGCAGGATAAGTCATAGTTTACTTAGAGATATCTCTGCAAGACTCTGTTGTTTTTACATAAAACATCCTGAATGTCTTCTTGTGCATGTGCCACCATCAAATTATTCTTCCTCCTAAATGTGCTTCACCATTGCTATCAGCATCCTGGAACACCACCGTCACTCACTGGGACCTTCTAGGAACTAGTCTGTGCAACCCTTCACCCTACACTGCAATCAGTGTATCCCACAACAACTTGTACTTATCCCACAAGTTTAAGTAATCTGGTTAAACACAAAACTATTCACTCATTTAATATAAAAGCATGTATTCGAAAATTCCTGAGCCATCTACAAAGTGCCAGGTACCCCTTCAGACACAAAGAAAAGACAATGGACACACAAGAAAATCACTGCCCTCAAGAACTTCACATTCTAATGATCCGATCAAGTTACTCCCCTATTGAAAGTGTTTAAATAGTTTATCATCACTCTCAGGATAAAATCCAAAACCCTTTAAATGACCTACAACCTGGACAGATTTCGTCCCTGCCTGCCTCTCTTATCTCACCTCATATCTCACTGGTTTTATAGGTTGCAAGCTTCACCTCAACTCAGGGCCTTTCAACCTGGAAAACCAATCTCCACTCAAATTCACTTACTCAAGGAAGGCGTTCTGGGTCCCTCCCAAAGTCCCCTGTATGGGAAACTCTCCTGTACCATCTAATTGTTCTTTATTGGGCTTGCTGCAACTATTATAAATAACTGTATAATAACTTGTTGGTCTAACATCTCCTACCAGACAGCAAAATGATCTGTTATGGCAGGGAGCGTATCACTTCATCTCAGACGTTCTATCAGACATCAACTGAGTCCCAGAATTTAGCATGATGCCGAGAAGCTAGAAAAAGTTAAAGAGTGGACAAACACAGACATCTTTCGATTTAAAAACACAGATTTGGAGGTAACCAGACAGCAAAGCAATTGTATTCTTCATTCCCCTTCAGACGGTTTCAAGGCTTCTTCAATGATGGAAATATTACAAAAAAAAAAAAAAATGGTGACAATAATGAAACCCTTCTCTATTTACACTCCATTCCCACTTCAATGGGGCTTCCACTGACACCATTCCACCCAAACCACCCAGCCACGGCACAAACTCTAGTGATTAATCCAAAAATACCGTTCAATCTGTATCTTACTTGGGTTCTCAGCACCATCTGACCTGTTCAGCCGCTTCTCATTCCTTTTCTCCTGTGATACCGTTCTTCTAGTCGCTACGAGTTTTAGTGAATTCTCCCGCCTCTGGCTTCTCCTCTCTGGCAGGGCCTTAACTCCTCTTCTGAACTGGCTTCATCCCTTCTACTCTCTGATGCAAGCCTTCTTGGCCTTCTCATCTCCTGTAAATAATCCCGCCAGGGCTCTTTGTCTCCTGGCAAAGGACACTCTTGGGAGAACCAGACAAGTCTTCTACCTAACTTCACAACCCCTTGGCAGCTGTACTTAGAACCAAATCTAACACCTGCCTTGGGAAATCTGTGCCTTCTGCTGTATTTCAATCTCCAGCATAGCGTCACTTCCCCCCACAGCTGACCAAGCCCAAAACACCACAATCATCCTCAGACTCCTCCCTCCATACCATTCTCCTTCCACGTCCAATCCACTCCCTGTGTCCTATCAATGTCACTTCTAAACACGCTTAGGATCCACCCTTAATTTGCCCTCTGGCCTGGGCTTCAAAATCTTCCAGAGGCTCTGAAGGGTTTTCTCTACCTCCACTCCCTCTCTGCACAAATCCCCTTCCTCCTCGCTTCTAGAGAAATAACTCTAAAATACAAATTTGACAAAATCGTCTTACAGTACTCCTAGACTATGCAATCTACTTCAAATACTTGTACAATTATAAAAGTTGATCAGGACAAAAGATAAGGTCCGTATCTTTTCAAATCTGTCTCTAGTGTCTAAACAAGGATCTTCCACACAGTAGGTCCTTAGGTAGTTTGCTGTAATAAACTATTTTTTTAATATTTTATTTTTTAAAGTAATCTCTACACCAGATGTGGGGCTCAAACTTACAACCTTGAGAGCAAGAGTCACACACTCCACTAAACTATTTTTTAAGAAATTAAATTATCAATGGGACACCTGGGTGGCTCAGTCGGTTGAGCGACCAACTTTGGCCCAGGTCATGATCTCACTGTTTGTGAGTTTGAGCCCCGTGTCGGGCTCTGTGCTGACAGCTCAGAGCCTGGAGCCTGCTTCAGATTCTGTGTCTCCCTCTCTTTCTGCCCCTCCCCCACTCATGCTCTGTCTCTGTCTCAGAAATAAATAAACATTAAAAAAATAAATAAATAAATAAAAAAGAAATTATCAAGATTTCTGTTCTGTGTCCACTCAGTATACACTGTAATCATTAAATCTAATCCAATCCCAACCAAAATACTAATAGAATTTTTTCCAGAATTTTACAAATGTTGTAAAAGTCAATCTACAATAAAATTGAAAATAGAAAACTTTGAAAATAAAGTGTAAAGAGGAATTGGATAAAATGCACCATTTGATAAAATGCACCATTAAACTGTAATAATTTGAACAATATGCTACTGGTACAGAAATAACCAATTCAGCAGAATAAAATTAAAAAGAAGCAGAAATATATGAAGCTCAGAAACAGACACACATCACCTAAGCATTCAGTCCATGATAACGATGACTTCTAATACAAGGAAAAGGAAAAGCAATTCAATTACAAACTCTCTCAGGAACTCCTAGACAAAAATTTGGAGGAAATAAAGTAAGCACCTTTCTCACACCATATATCCAAAGTCATTAATTTCTATGTAAATAAAATCTTTAACATAAAAATTTTAAAAACACTAAATATATAGGTTATATATTAAGCATATAAGAATATATACGTATTAATTTAACCTTAGGATTAGGAAAGAGATTCTAACCTTGTTAAGAAAGGCATAACCAGGGGCACCTGGGTGGCTCAGTTGGTTGAGCATCTGACTTCAGCTCAGGTCATGATCTCAGGGTTCATGAGTTTGAGCCCTGCATGGGGCTCACTGCTGTCAGTGTGGAACCGGCTTCAGATCCTCTGTCCCCCCCCTTTCTCTGACCCTCCTACCTCCTTCTCTTTCTCTCTCTCTTTCAAAAATAAATAAACATTAAAAGAAATACAAGTTATCTATAACCCTATGGAGAAAAAAGTTTAACTTTAAAAGCTTAACATTAGAAGAAATACAAGTTATCTGTAACCCTATGGAGAAAAAAGTTTAACTAGTTAACTAGTGTAAAACAATATACTCATTTTCACCTAACATATTGACAGACTTTTTAAAATGACAGACTTTTTTACAGTGCCAGCTGGTACTATAACTAACACACTTTTGTAAAATGATACCAATTTTCTTGTAGGACAATAGGCAATATGTATCAATTGTCTCCAAATTCTACATATCCATTAATATATCAACTCCACTCTTTGGAAATTAAACTAAATAAACAATATCAAGTGCACAAAGATGTTTATAATGAAGAAGACCAGAAATAACCTAATTGTCCAACAATGGGCATTTGGAAATTCAAATTCTAATAGAATCATAGAGTGGAACTTAATGGTTGTGTATATTGACATGGAAAGAATTTGAAACATACCAAGAAGGGGAAATAGTTACATAGCTACATGCTTTACAAGATCCTGTTCAAACAAAACAAAACAAACAAAAACATATTTGAAGATAGCTATAAATCAATAGATGTGTGTGTGTGTAAGTGTCCAGAAGGATATGTATACAAAGGATCTACAGCAGAATATTAACAGTGGCTATCTCTTAAGTCAGTGCTTCACAATGGGACAGAGCTTTCAAATACACTGTTAATCATGCTGTAAAAAGCCTGTTTTATATTTTTGGCTCGGTTTTAACACTGTATTTAGATCATTCTAAGACCCTCATATTTTCTCCTTATAACATGTCTGAAGTTGGGACGAACACTACAAAATCATGGAGTCAAAGCACTAAGCAAAAGCGTTTAGTGGCAGCACTTTTGTTTCCCCTCCGTGAGTGATTCACAAAATAACTATATGCCTTAAAAGGAATTTAGGTAAAATATAGCACACCCAGATTTTTCTAGGAATGAATCTCTCGGTGAAAAAAATGTAAGGAAGAATATACTTTGTTTTAATTGGAGCTCTACCAAGACTGTTCAGCTTTGGATTGAAGGGGTGAAAAACTGGGATTCAAGATAACCAAAAGGAGGGGTCCAGGAGGTGGGGTTCTCTACAGGGGCTGAAAACCCTTGAACGCCTCACAAAGGTAGAAGAAGTGCCTTATTCACCTCAGAATCCCAATCGTCTAATAGTGTCTAACATCAATGTTTATTGAATAAAGGAATGAATGCTATTTTAGTAACAAAGAAGTTCACACACAGTAGCAGACAGACAGAAAAGAAAAGAACTACAGGTCATGGGGTCAGGGAATCCACAAGTCTGCCAGAGCAGCATTAGAGTAAAATCCCCAAATAAATGATCACATTCTTTATAAAGCATTCAAGGAGCACCATGCAACATCAACAGCACCCTCCACATAAAGGAGTCTCACTAAAAAGCTAAGTCGTCTAAAAAGGTCCCCAAAGATAAGTTTGAACTGCCTACGAATTACATTAGCGAATTCTTTACATGTAATGATGTTCACACATCAACTGAGAACCGAAGTGTTTAAATGGACATTTCTCTTTAGTTTATTATGGTCAAAGTATAAGGAGATCAAAACATATTCTATATAGTTGTGTGACTCTCACATTCATCATTTCTTAATAGATTCTGCCTCAGTTAATATTCTGCATAATACAGTTTTTCATGGACGCCCATAACCTTATTTAAATTAATAAAGTAATTCAGAGAAGGCGCCCTAATTAGTTAATTGCTAATAAATATTCCCTAAGGACAAAAGCTCAAGTTCTTTTTTTTTTTCTTTTTAAGTTTACTTATTTATTTTGAAGGAGGAAGAGCACAAGTGGGGGAGACAGACAGAAGGAGACAGAGGGAGAGAGAGAGAAACTCAAGCAGGCTCCACACTGTCAGTGCAGAACCCACCCCGGGGCTTGATCCCGACCTGAGCCAAAATCAAGCGTCAGACGCCCAACCAACTGAGCCACCCAGGCACCCACCCCTCAAGTTCTATTAACCAAGGAAGTAACTTCACATGTATATTCAAATACACCCAAGTAAGTCTATTTTCACCTCCCCTTATTTTAAGACCCTTCCTTTTCATCTCAGGAAGATCATTGGGGAATCTAGAACTATAAAATTCTGGATAGCTACAGTTTGAATGACACATTTTTACAATTCACACAGCACCTTAATTAAGTTCCAGGGATATGTCTCAACTAGACACATAAATAAAATTCAAGTTAATAAGTCCTTAGTGTAGCTTCATCTGTATATATACTTTAAATGTGGGTAAACATGTTATTACATTAAGATGACAGTCTAAATTCCCATCCATTTACTAGGAATCATTTATATTTCATATAGCACTAGAGATGTCTTCTCTGAGCTCATGAAGAATTATAATGAGGGGAAATCAAACCAAACATTGATGGACAACTGCAAAGAGCAGTCATTCCATGTACAAATGAAAAATGTTCCTGGCTGGAGAGCTATACGATCATTTTCAAAAACACACCCTTGTCACCACTGTCAGATAAACTAATCACAAAAGTAATAAATGTCTAAATACAAAGGAAGTTATTCTCTGTCAAGGTTCACCACATTATTATTAACTTGCTCTTAACAATAACTCAAATTAGGATACATCCAAAATCATCCCTTTGATAATATCACTACTACTACTCCCTTGAAAAGCCAAGTGGTAGAATTTCTGGAACATGGCAAGAAAAGTCCACCACCGAAGTCCACTGGGATTGTGAATGCTGACAATCCTTGAGTGGCATCGAGTAAAAATGTTGAGAACCTCTGTTTTGAGGGATCAAAAAAACACTTATTAGGTGTATTTCCCTTCTCAAAAGTACTGGCCAGGGCATCTTAGGAAAGTTACTGAAGCCTAATAAATCATTCCACATACTCTTATCTTCATCCTCTTTCCTTAGAAAACAAGAACTTAGTTGTACAAGCTTAGACACGCAAGAAAACAATACATTTTCCTCTGGTAGATAATGTTTGATATGTCTACTTGGGCGGACGCTAGGCAAAATTATTGTCAGCCAAGTTCCATTTCAGTGTCTCTGTTCTCCTTGGTTTATCTTTCTTTTAGTACCTTCTTCTATTCTGCTCACCTCTAAGAAATCTGGAACTCTTGTCCTGTCCCTCAGCTACAGAAATTAAAGATATTGTGACTCCTATCTAGGTTCATCTCCAAGAAATCTGCAACTCTTATTCTGTCCCTTAGCTAAAGATATTAAAGATCCTGTAAAACCCACCTAGTCTCAAAATCTGGAGCTTCGGATTAGTCCCCACAATGTATATTTCTGGGACTAAAGTTGCAGTGAACATTTAAACTAACTCATACGATGGTGATGACTAATAATAGTTGCTTCACATGCACACACACACACACACACACACACACACACACACGCAGTTTTCCTCATGAGCTAGTGAATCAGAACTACCTGAGTTGAGGGAGAGAGGCAAGGATAGAGGAAACACAGAAACACCAGTGCAATCGGGCAGAGGAAATATATTTTTCGTCCTGTTCCTCCCTTCTGTCCCATACTGAATATATTACCAGATGCTTAGCAACAGCTGAATTTCCAGGTAACTTCCTTCAGCAAACAAATAAATATACACTTCTGCCATCGTCTGAAGGGTAATCTGTTACAGGTCTTCTATTAGGCCTTTAGAAACCCAGTTAGTATCCACAGGAAAGACACCATAGTATCACAAACAGTTCCTGGTAGTGACCCACTGACATATATAATCCAATAGAATTGGGTGTCAACAGAATGTCTATGAATATGATAAATACCAGAAAAAAAATTACTGCTTTCCTTCTCCCCACTACATATGATCAGCTCATTTTCACCTTTTCTGTTTCAACATCAATGTCACCTCCTCCAGGCATCCATCCCTCCCTGGCCATCTCATCGCAAGTAGGTTTTTCTGTGCCTTTGTTAGTTTTCTTCACAATAGTTAAACTCAAAATTCTTTTATATCTTTTTCGTTAGAGTTTAGTGGGCTCCCACCCCAGAACATGGCAGTATTCCAGACCCAGCAGAGTCTGGCACAGAAGTACTCCAAAAGATCCGTTGAAACACATGAGGAAGACAGGATTCAAACTTTCAGTGGGGCAACAGGAAAATGTGAACTGGTTATAAGCCCAGTAAGAAAAGAAACAGGGAAGGAAAAAAGGAAGGAAGGAAGGAAGGAAGGAAGGAAGGAAGGAAGGAAGGAAGGAAGGAAAGAAAGAAAGAAAGAAAGAAAGAAAGAAAGAAACAGGGAGGAGTCGTGAATCAGAAACACAAAAGGAGGGTTAACAACCACAAGTTCATGCTGAGGTCAAGGTTAGATGCGTGGTATGATAAAGCCAAGGGGAAAAGCTGAACAGGACAGAGACAATGAAAAAGAAAGGCTTTCCAGACTGAAAGTGCCACAGCATGTCCAGCTGGTTACAACCCCAGAGGAGGTGAGGCAAGAAAGTCATCAAGTAAAAAATGAGAGTACGTTAATCTTACAGACATTGCTTGACTTGCTTCAGTCCTCCAGCCAAATTCCGATAACTTCATGCCCCTTTTTTTAAAATATAATTTATCGTCAAAATGACTTACATACAACACCCAGTGCTCTTAAGAGCAAAGTGGGGTCATCAGGCATAAATCCCTGCAGACCCATTTCTCAGAACTCTTGCTTACCTGCGTCCAAGTCTAGAGTTTTCTCCTGTGGGGGCTTCGTTCTACCAGTCATCTCACCTCCTTACCTTCGGTTTGTCTGGCTCTCTACCTGCTTCTTCCTAGAACCTAGGCCATGTTCAAGTCCCTCCCACCAAGAACAGATAAAACCTTCCCTCGTATTCCCTCCATTCGTCCCCCGCCAGGCTTCTAAGGGACAGCCTTAGGGGCTCTGCCCATATCCTCTCTTCCATCCACTTTGCACCTCACCACAGATAAGCTCCAACAAGGGGACAGGTGTTACTGGTAACCACCTTCCCTCCAGAGGGCCAAATCCAAAAGGCAGTCATGAGCCCTCCCAATTACTGGCCCCTCTGTGACGTTTCACACTGCAGACCACTCCCTCCATGAAAATTTGTCCCCTGATTTTAATGACACCTGACTGTCTCGGGTGCCCCGGTATTCCCCAGTGTTCTTTTCAAGGCTGTCTGTCCTCTCTTCACAATATACATTTTCCTCCCGAGTCACTCCAAAGGTCTTAGCTGTCACCAGTGACTCGGAATCAAGATTTCCAATATACACATTGCTACTAAACAAACCTGTCATCTAGCTCCTTATGGAGTATTTCAGTCATTATACATCAGACAAACCTAGAAGTCAATGCTTCAAAGTGAACCAACTGTCTTCTCTTGATGTGTTATTTCTTATTCTCGTCGGTGGTAACCAGTTGCCCAAATAAGAATTCAGACTCATCTTAAACACCATTCCTCCCCACTCCCTGGCCCTATGTCCAACTGATGCCCAGAGCCCTGTGGTTCTTGTTAGTTAGTACTTCCAGAGCCTGCTCTTCCCTTCCTCCTTCCTCATGGCCACTGCAGCCAGTCACCATCCCATCTCAGCGGGCAGACGGCACATTTCCTCTTCTTCAACTTCCCCTCCACATGACTCCTGGAGTGACAGTAACATTCGAAACCAACAGTGTGATTCCAGCTTAGAAGTATCCAGTAGCTTCCCTTCCTGCCACTCCCACCCATAAGGTAGATGTCTACTTCCGTTACCTTCTCGTGCTATAAGCTCCAGCCATGGTTATTCATGCTTTGGCATTCCTGTTTCATGTTCTTCCCCGGATTTGCAATGTCTCTTGACTACAACAAAGGTGTGATTCTTTAAGACACAAAACAAATGCTACCTCTTCCATGAAGCCTTCGGTAATTCCCTTGCCCCACATTCAAATTGGAGGGAGTCAATCACTTCCTTCTTTAGGCTCTACTTTGCATGTATCTGTTAAGTGAATTTAGCATCATCTGTTACAATGGCTGTGTTTGCAGGTGTGTGCCCGTGTGGGTGTAGTCTACACCTACACAACGACATACATACATCCCATTAAGGCTAACGTCCTATTACTCTGCCCCAGCATTCCGTAAAGTGCTTAGCACATAGCTGCTGGGTCTGAATAAATATTTGATGTCCAACGCCGTGAGTCAGAAACAGTAGGATCTAGGACAACAAGGTGAAGAAACTTACCAAGTCAAAAAAGGAAAAAGGAAAGTGAGAAAGAAAATAGCACTGTTACATTAGATTGCCCTGAACCAACGGGGAGGGAGGAGTTCTGACTCTATTGTTCTCCCAAAGCCCTCTGTTCCTTCCCCTATCGTCATACAACATACCCATCTTTGTATGTGCCCATCTTTGTATGTGCCTTATCATACCCATCTTTGTATGTGCCTTCTCTGTGAGGGTTGAAACACCACCACCGCTACGAATACCGTCAAAACGTCTTCATAGCAGTTATATTTGTTGAGCATTCACCGAGCGCCAGGTGCCTTGCTAAATGCTTTACACGTGTTAACTCATTCAATCTTCATGGTATGCTAATCCTATGGATGTTATTAATATACCATTTTACAGGTGAAAAAACAATCTTAAAAAGATTAAGCGGTGTGCCCACTGTTCTGCTAATGGAGGGGATTCAAAACCAAGGAGCAGGATTCCAGGGCCCATGCCCCTGAGTACTGTCCGATTTACTGCTATACTACATAACTACTACACTATACTACGAATCCCCCCACCAATAATCCACCACCAAATATATACGTAAAGGCCACCAGGGCTCCATGAAGACACGGGCTATGTTTGGCATATATACTACTCAGCACGCAGTAGTAACAGTAAATAGTAAGTATTAGCTGGCCAACTGACTAACTGAATGAAAGACTGTTGAAATCTACGGGCCGAATGCTTTTGTGTTTCTTTTCTTTTTTTTCCCCCTCTGGAAAACGAAGGTGTGGTTCTTTAAGATTTCTTCCAACTGTAAAAACTCTATAGTTCCATTACATGAAAGTAAAATACTCCCTGCCAATGATATGATGATGACGCACTGGTAAGAGTCCAGGCAGGGAACCAAGAGCATGGTTGGGGAGTCAGCTCTCTTGAGTGGAATCCTACATCCATCTCCCCAACTGGGCAAATTCCTTGATCTATGAACTTCCATCTCCTCCCCATAAAATATGGATGGTCCTAGCAACTGCCTCTGTAAGTGATTTTGAGGATTAAAGAGAAAACATGGACGTCAAGCACATACACAATGCCTAGAACATACACAAGCACTAATAAATGTCAGCCATTACCTCCTACAACACTCAGGATCACAGCCTACCTGATACGCCTTTGCACAAAGGAAAAAGTAAGTGTCTACTCATGAAGCAGATATGGCCTTCTTACAGGAAGACTATGCCCTATTTCATTATTTTACTGCCCTCAGCTATGTCATGGGATTCAGCATGTGTGTTAGGAAGGAAAGATTTTGGGGCACCTGGGTGGCTCAGTTGGAGTGTCCAACTTAAGCTCAGGTGATGATCTCACGGTCTGTGAGTTCAAGCCCCGCATTCAACTCTGTGCCGACAGCTCGGAGCCTGTAGCCGGCTTCGTATCTGTGTCTCCCTCTCTCTCTCTTCCCCTCCCCCCCCCCCTGCCTCTCTCTCCCTCTCTCTCCCACACACACAAATAAACAAACATTAAAAAATTAAAATAAAAAAAAAGATGGGGTGTCTGGGTGGCTCAGTCGGTTGAGAGTCCGACTTTGGCTCAGGTCATGATCTCCCGGCTCATGAGTTCGAGTCCCACATCGGGCTCTGTGCTGACAGCTCAGAGCCTGGAACCTGCTTCAGATTCTGTGTCTCCCTCTCCCTCCGCCCCTTACCTGCTCATGCTCTCTCTCTCAAAAATAAATAAACATTAAAAAAAAATTTTTATTAAAAAAAAGAAAGAAAAGATTTAGCAAATGACTATATTTTCATTTCAATTTATATGTTCTCTTTTATTCCTTTCTTCTTGTGTCCCTATTTGTTCATATCCAGAGAACGCTACCAGACCTCAACCTCTCCCATTTCTTATTTGTTATAAAAGATGGATGAGCCTGGAGGAGGAATCTTCCCCAAGAGGAAGCTTAATTCAAATTTTTCAGACCTCTTTGCAGAGCATCCTGCCCCCTCAAAAAAAAAAAAGTTTCCCCAAAAGTTAATTTTATTCAATTTCAAAATTATTTTAAGAAAATTGACATCCATTATCTAAGATTAGCTAAAGTATCCTCAAATGCCCCCAAACCAAGTTTATGAAATCCCTTCCCAAAAAGAAAGATAAAGATAAAGTTCTTTATCTTTGTCAAGCTTCAATATTAGCAACCAAGGAAAAATCTACTAAAAGGAAAACTCCAGCTAGGTTCGAGCAGGCTATCACAAAACTATAAGGAACTTCATAAAAAGCTTCTATAATGCATTATCATCTTATAAAATTTAATAAATATACATAGATAAAATTTTATATAAGTGAAAATAAAAACTAGCATGACTATTTGATATTTTTATAGCAACAGGCATAAAAGGTTATATCAAAGATCGTATAGATAAAATTTTTTGGTCGTATTTTCCTTAGAATCTTGGAAAGACAGTATTAAAAATCCTAATACCTTAAGCTGAATTTATCCCAAAATTCCTAATTTTTTTATAAGATAATGTTTGTTTTATATAACTGCCAATTCTTACTATCCATGATAACAGGAGTCTGAATGGTATAAGCAAATAAATCAAAACTCAGACAAAGCTCATAATAAATTACATACCTTCTGTGCTCTCAAAAATCCTCATGAACCAACATTAACTAATTTTAATTTTATGTTTTATTACTGCTCTCGCTGATTCTCTTGTGTGGAAATTAATTAGCAGCGAGATGGGCAAAAGAGGCAGCAGAAGAGAAAAGGTCAAAATCAATTCACTTTGAATAAACAGACTGTAACTGAGAGTTGGCTATATTCACATTTTGTGAATGAGAAAACCAATGTGACTTTTACAAGGTCTCACAGAGAGGCAGCTGTGAAG
Source organism: Lynx rufus (assembly GCF_022079265.1). Lineage (NCBI taxonomy): Eukaryota > Metazoa > Chordata > Mammalia > Carnivora > Felidae > Lynx > Lynx rufus. The sequence goes on along the minus strand of NW_025814841.1, from coordinate 14,044,567 downwards.
AAGTCAACACCAGACTGAGAGCAGTATCTATGGGGAAAAAATGGCTAAACGGGACTAAAGGGTGTAAGTCTGTTGTGTCCTGATCAGTCTTTTCAAGAGATGATCAAATGGACACTATGAAGAGGTGGTCTTAGTAGCCAGTACTAAGTAGCAGCCATGTTCCATGGAAGAACCCCATTCTACTTCATAACCCATGTTTGCAACACAGAGCAGGCATTGGGTAAATCTGATGAGGTTTAGATAGAATGAGTATTACCGCTATCGGTATCATCACCACTGTTATTTCGCCAACTATTCATTAACTGGGGGCCAGCACGTAGGGTGTGGGACTCTCTTCATGATTCCATTTAATACTCAAGAGAACCAGATGAGCAAACTGAGGCACAATGGGCAAGTACATGGAGGACAGACGGGGAAATCACACTCAGTTTTGTTTGGCTACAAAGCCCAAACTCTTAAGCAACAGGTTGTCCTCCACTTGGAAACCACAATGGTTCAAGCAAGGATACTGTGGAATCAACTGATTCCACCATGAGGAAGCTCTCCACGGATATAAGCAACAGGAAGTACAGGTGAAATGCAAGGTCTACATAGGGTATTCAAAAAGGAAAGGAGAAGGTACTCACAACCGGGAGAGGTGAGTATAGCTCTGATGGTAACTAAAAGAAATATAAATGCTCTCTCAAAAACTGTGGGAAAGAAAGGACTACCAAGTGGGATGAACATAAAAGTTAATTTCAAACAGGAACTTATGCACGATCACAGCAAACTGTAATATAATTCACTGAAATTTCAAGGCATTGATAAAACACTAACCTAGTATTTCCCATTCCTCAAAATGGTCTACCCACTGTGGTCACGTACAACTTATTTTCTCCATTTCAATTCCTATCTCAGGACTCAGTTCCTCACCCAAGCTCCCATCCCAAGTCTCTCACTGCCCGCAGAATGGCTCCTGTGACTGTAAGAGTCTCAAGCTCAACTTATCAGTGAGAGGACCCTTTCCACAAAACTACTTCATCCTCCTGACTTTCTTAGAGTTCCACTGAGGCACAGCCATCCCGCCAGTTACCCCGGCTCAAAATGCCAGCAGGATTCTTGATTCTGCTCCCTTCTTTTCTCTCAGACCACAGCATGCATTTGAGGAGCTGCTATCCCACAGACTCCAGTCAGTGCTTTTAAGTTCCTCTCATGCTGATCTGGACCATCACTGCCTCTTGTAACTTCTCCCCAATTAATCTCCACTTTGCTGCTTCTCAATCTCCATGGCGATCCTTATTGCAACGTGACAACCCCCGCTAGACTTCACGCTCTTTCGGTGCTGAGACCGCGTCCTCCTCTCTCTGAAACCCTGCAGTGGTTCGCACAAAGTCTTTCCCAGAGGCAACACCTCAATAGTTGTATATTGGAGTGAACCCCTCCACTGTGCAGCCACTAAAAAACTCACTTATGCTTTGAGATGGCTCCAAGAAGCCACCACAATTCCATGACCTGGAGATGGGGCAGCAAGTTCATGAGGGTCAGGAATTTCAAGTGGGTCCAAGGAAATGGTTGAGATAATTAAGCTGACAGCACCGGGAGATGCAGGAAGTCTACACCATGGCCTGTGTTCTCCCAGAGGATACAGATTTTTCACTGATATCTTATGTCCATCCATGTATCATTTTAGACTGTCTCTGCCTTGAAAGAAGAAAGGAATGACTTACACGTCAGAGATGACTTCTCACATGTGAACAGATACTAGGGTAACTTAACTTCTCATGTGTTAATGGATACTAGACGGGAACCTGTAACCAACTTAACTCACTTCAGTGGTACTAGGGAAGCTGACAGACCTTAACCTATTTAAGGAGGTTCTAGATTGCAGCCTATGTAATGAGAGTCACAAATAATGCCCGTTTCCACAAACACAGGATTTACGCCAAGATTTTCAATATCACTCCAGTGTGACTATTAGTTTATCTTTGGCAAATGCCTGTTTCTCAGCACATGGTACCTAAAATGGGCTTAAAAGCACTAAGACAAGGCAGCCAGGACCCAAAGAAGACTGAACTTGTAGATCTGACCAGCACTGGGTAGAGTAGGAGTTAGGTTAGGGAATTCATCCTGCCACACACAAAAAACAGAACACACAAGCAAATCGCGTTGAATAACAATGGCAGTAAAATAAATATCTGCACGATGCCTGGAATAAAAAATAATAGACAGCAATTTCCCTGAGGCACACTGAGGTCTTCAGATGGCGGCACTGCTTAAATACCTGATGTCATAGCATCATGCAGACGAGAACAACGCCTGTGCCCAAGGTGCTGGGAAGTGGTTATCTGGGATGAGTATTAAATTCTGTTGAATAGGAAAGTCCTTAGAATGGCCTAAAGAGCCCTCCAGGATCTCCCACTCACTCTCTAGTTATGTCTCTGAATCTCCTCTCCCAGCGTATTTCCACCCTCACCCCAGGTCCCATCCAGCCACACTGGCCTCCTTCCCATTCCTGAACTGACCCAGGCCACCCTCCAAGCCTTCAGTCTCTGCCTTTATGTCCCCCCCTCCCCCACAGAATCACAGGGCTCCTTCGCTTACCTCGCCTGTCTCTGCACAAAAGTCCCTTCTCAAAGAGGCCCATCTATCCACCCTAATTAAAACTGAAGCCTGACCCCTTCTCTCAACAGCCTGAATGAGCCTCCTTCTCCTGCCCAATTTTTTCATAATTATCATTTTCTAACCTACCACAGAATTCACTTATATTTTGTTCATCATTTATTGTGTGTTCCCATCCACGGCCACCCTCAAATGCACACACTCGAAGGTAAGTTCTATGAGGGCAAGGAATTATGCTTGGTTTTATTCACAGGCTCATCCCCAGGGGCTAGAGAAAGGTGTAATATAGATTAAGAGCTCAATCAATACTTGCTACATTACTGATGACGGGAATGCATGAATCACAGAGCTGTCATTGAGTTACAGGGTATTCTTCTGCGAAATTCATCATGCATATTACGTGAGAAACACTGTGCTAGGCACTACAGGCAAGAAAGGAGTCAGAGACAAGAGTCTCTGCCCTCAAACCATTCGTTCCAAAATTGCCTCATAGGTTATATTAGGGCAAAGGATGCCACACCCACTTAATCTATTCACCCACTTCCTCCAACATCTGCTAGACACCTGCCTAAATGCAGTTTACAATGGCAAGGATCTGTGCTCTGAGCAGCTGAGCAGTCCTTTTTAAGAAAAGTTCCCACACAATTCTTTCAAGTAAAACTATTGCATAAATTATTGAGAAAGACTAGAGCATAACCCGTGCACTTTCAATATGTGCTCAGTTACAAAATGTTGCCAAATGTTTTCTTTTTAATTTTTTTAATGTTTTTATTTATTTTTGAGACAGAGAGAGACAGGGCATGAGCAGGGGAGGGGCACAGAGAGGGGGAGACACAGAATCTGAAGCGGGCTCCAGGCTCCGAACTGTCAGCACAGAGCCTGACGTGGGACTCGAACTCACAGAGTGTGAGATCATGACCTGAGCCGAAGTCGGACGCTCAACTGACTGAGCCACCCAGGCGCCCCAAAATGTTGCCAAATGTTTAGCTCAAAGGAACCAAATCAACTTAATATATTTTCAATAAACAATTAACTAAATGTGAATGTTTACGATTGATACCAATTGCTTCAATGAACATTCACTATAGTCTTTCAGACCTTTAAGGACTTCTGGTTTCGTCAAAATGCATGAGGTATCAGTAAATAACGTCTGGACCCTGTTCTCTTGGTTCCGTCTTAAACTGAGGGGAAAGTATGGCAGATCATTATTGAGAGCCCATGCATACAATATGACTTTAGAGCTTCCTATGGATTTCAATCCCTAGAAATACTATAACCTCTGCGGTAAAGCACGTCGTAGAAGAAAAGGAGAGGAAGCAGGGAGGGAAGAAGAGACAGACAGAAGTACACAGCTGATGCCCAGCCTGGTCTCTTGAAGGTGAGATGTTCATCTCATGTAAGTAGACTGTGGGTAGTACGTGTTTAAATGTGTTCTAAGAAAACGAGTTTTGAGGAGGTACTGAGAGCTACTTCCACTACTGGAAACCAAAAAATCCAACAAACAAACAAACAAACAAAAAGAAAACAAAACCCCAAAAAAGATACACATGAGAGAAACTGACCAGAATTAAAGGCCACACGTGCAAAGTAACTGGAATTAAAAATCATCACCAAGTGGATATTACCCGAGATATGGTCATTGTCCTTAGTACACGAGAGAGGAGAAATTTTGTGTAGTTTGCAATATTACATCATGTAAACCAGACAGACGAGGAGGCATGGTACCTGGGTCAGATGTGGTACTTACCACGTAGGCTCTACATGTGAGGCCCCTGTCCTCTGAGACCCAACACAGATGACCTCATGTACCTATCTCACCTGGCCAGCCTGCCTTTTCTTTCTCTTCTCTTCCTAGAGACAAACAAATACCACCTAAGTATCTGCATTCATGGCATCCTGTGGCGTAGACTCAGAATGCACACAGGGAGTGAACAGACGGTATTTGGGATAGCCTACAAAGTTCCCAGAGGTGATTTTTCAGTGAGGCAACTGCCTCTTCTGAATTTTCCTGAAGCCTTGCAAACCCATCGCATTGTTAAGAACCCAAACAGGGCTTAACCAAGGAAAGCGATCCTCCCATCCGAGGAGCCAACAGCCAGCTTTCTTATGGGGTGATTCCCACCCCCCAACTTCTACAGCTCTTCTACTTTTCTTCTCTTTTTCTTCCATCCCCGTTTGAATACCGCGGCAATAAATGTGGATCCTCTCACATAAACGTGCAGATGTTAACAGCTCTGTACGGTTCTGTAGGCCATGAAAAAACATCTCAAGAATCTTGTAAGTGCTGACGAAACTTGCCTGAATTACCCACACTACCTCCTCCCCCACATTCCTTAAGCATTATTTGTTTTCCTGAATGTTTCGGTGGGGGGGGGGGGGGGCGGTGGGACGGATATAAAAAAAAATAATCTACCGGTGGAGGCGAGAACCTCTAGCCAAAAACAAATACAGAATTTTAATAGTAAAGAGCCAGTTTAAACACTGATGCAACTAACCCATGTATGTGGGTTGTGTCTAAGGCAATGGTAACTTGGAACTCTTTAGACATTCAACCACCAGCAACATCTGCCCCCACCCCGATCCCACAATTCCGCTGCAGAAAGTCTGACCAGCCAAACATTGCCTCACAGACTAAATGAAAATACTTGAAGGATTGTTTCCTGCAATTAAGCTCATCATTCAGGCAACAGCTCCTTATTGTCCCCATTTGAGTGTATTCAAAAATTCCTTTCAAATGGCTTGTAGCTAATATTAACATGTAACTAATTAATGAAGTTACTGTTTATTATGAATTAAAACTTTTGTCTCTAACATCCTTCAAATAACCACAATTATCACACCGACTCAGAAGGCATTTTGGCTTCCTTAAGTTAAACTCCAAAAAAAAAAAAGAAAAAAGAAAAGGTAGGAGAGAGAGAGAGAGAGAGAGAGAACGCACGTGCGTGCGTGTGTGTGTGCGTGTGTGTATAAAGCAACTGATAGAATGTCACTTGTAAAAATGCTTCAAATTCACTGAGATACATTTTGGCTAAGAAGAAATTTTAAAAAACAATCCAGGTTGTTTGAGGGGACATGGATTTTGCCACAAAATTCCTTGAGTTTTCTTCCTAATATAATTCTAGATCAAGAGCAACAGACTACAGATGCTGGGTACTACTACCATGTAATATTTTAACAGTGTTTTATTCAAAAGATAACAGTACCAGAAAAGGACTTCCAGCAAGATGCTGCCAACTGTTTAAATATTCCTCGAAACCAGCCCAAATGTTTTAATTATGCTCAGCGTGTCAATGGTAGATCGGGCATCTTTTAGGAACTGGGCACTGTGCTGGGTCTTTTAAATGAATTATCTCATTTAACTCTCACAATAATATCGTGGTGTTAGGTACTAATTTTCCCTTTTGACAGATGAGAAGACACATGCCACAAGAGGTTAAATAATTGCTCAGAGTCCAACATCAAGCAAATGGCAAGGCCAGAATCCAAGAGTTTTTCTGATGCTAACATCCATGCTCATTCCAATTCAACAGAATGCCTCCATGGATTTAAAGGATCATCTCACTCCTTCGATAGTTATTTAGTGCCTACTAAAAGCATGACACATGGCAGCTCGAGTTATCCTTTTGAAAGATTAATTTAGATCATGTCATTTCTGATGGCTTCTAGACATGGTAAGAATAAAAGCCCAACTCCTGGCCATGGCTGCCTGAACTTGGCTCAAGCTACCTTTGAAAATGCCAATCATGTTCTCACCTCAGGGCTTTTGGACTTGCTATTCCTCTCCCACTAAATCTTCAGATGCTCAGGTCTCGGCAGAAACCTCACCTCCTTAAAGGGGCCTCCCCTGACAATCCAATCTAAGTGAGCACCCCCCCCCCCCCCCCCCGCCATCACCCTCCCTCCCCTCCCACCTCCTCTTTCTAGACTGTTTTTTTAATAGTACTTAGCCTGGTCTGAAATTATCTTGTGGATGTATCTGTTTCTTTGTTTATTGTTGCATTCCTCCCAACTAAGATACAAATGCCCTGAGAGGAGGGACTCCCCAGCCCACTCACCAGTGATTCCTCAACACCTAAAACAGTGTCACACCCACCGTGTAAGCTCAGTAAATAAATATTTGTTAAATGGATGACTGAACTCCCGGTGCCATGGAGACACATACATAATTAGATACAGGCCTGACCCTCAAAAAGTGTTCAATCTATAAAGGGACGGTGACACAAATAATCCCACAAGGCAATATGCCCTAAGTGCCATAAATGAAATTAAAAAAAAAAAAAATTATGTAGTTTTAAAATGGAAATTTTTTGTAAAAAAATCATATACCGACATAATGTTAAAAACTACTTATAGTTTCATCAAGAAAGAAAGAAGAGAGAAAGATAAATTAATGCAGGAACGGGAGAGAACACACACACACACACACACACACACACACACACACACTCATGTTATTCCTCAGAGCGGAAATGCTCAGTTCAGTCACGGCTTGGAAGATATAAACATCATTGAAATTCAAAAGCAGTTCTGAAAGAGAGGACGCCTCAATTGGTATGCAAGGGATGTCTCCTCCCCCTGAATACATTATGAACTTGCAGCCTGCTAATATGCCATGCTATCATAAGCACCAGATGGGGCAGTAGGCAGTACATGTCCCATCAAACCTCAAGAAGATGTATTAATGTTCATGCTCTTTAAAAAAAAAAAATCCTTTGCTTGTGTCCCTAGACTTCCACATTTCTTAGCATTCAGTCACTTTCTCTCAAAGCCCAGTCCTCCAGGGCTGCCCCTCTTCACCAGATGGTGCCAGGAATCATTTCAATCTATTTTATCACAGGAGGCAAAGGCCACAAAGCGTGTCAGACGACGCTTACTGAAGGCACACCAAGCACAAAAGAGAACAACAGAAGATACAGGAGACATAAGAAATAAATCTTCTCCAGGCACTACTGACGAAACATTTTTTAATTATGCTGAACCCTTATTTACGTTCAACACAGAGAGAGAGAGAGGGGAAAAAAAAGATACTTTCCTATGTCTAAACTTTCAAGACTACCTGATATTAGCATGAAATTGTAGTCTACTGAAATAATGTCTACAGAGGCTCAATCACCTAAACTCACAAAATTGTCAATCATCAAAAGGTGGCCTCAAAATGAGGCCAGGGCATAATAAAAGGTACCTGAGTGTACTGAAATAAACTCACTTGTTTAAAAGCAACTATCAGAACAAATAACATCTCTGAATCAGGTGAAACGCACCCTCTCTTTAGGATCTCCGTCAATTTAGCTGTGATGTGTGGGAATCTGAATATGCCATTAGAAACTAAGGATCTGAATAAATACATTATTAGTAATTTCTTATTATTTTTTAAATACATCACTTAAAATAAATAAATTGCCTTGATTTCCATTTATCTAGGATCTCCACTAGTTTATGATCACAAAGGGGTATTTTCTCTAGAATACAGAAGGAGACAAAAACTGTAATTTACAACAGTGCTTCTCAAACGTCAACGCGTTTCAGAATCCTCTGAGAACTTGTTCAAACACAACTGCAGGGTCACCCCAGAGTCTCTGATCATGGGTTTGGTGTGGGGCAAAGAATGTCCCCTTCCACGAAGTTCCCAGGTGATGGCTACTGGTCTGCGAACCCACTTTATCTAAGTCATTCTGTACCATGTTCCCAAAGTGCTCCCTCACCCTTAGAAAGTCTGGTATCTGTGCAGAATATCACAATATCCTGATAAAAACAGAGCCACTCGGTTGATAAGCTAAACTGACCTATGAATTTTTTAAAAGGCACAAATTAAGAGAAATACCAAATATCTGTCAAATTGGCAAGATTATTCTTTTCAGGTATACCATATAATAATAGTCCCTGAAACTCTAACGTCCTGCCCTGTTCCTTTCAAAGGATTCAATGTAAATGTTGAAACACACAGAAGAAGGCAAATACATTTCAAGAAAGAGAGCTGCATTAATGCGAGAAATTACATGTTTTTCATGAGAATACTATATATATCATGCACTGAATAGATTATCTTAGCAAGCTCTCTGGAGTTTCGAGGATAAATTTTATCAGCCTATCACATTACTACTCATCTAAGATTATTGGTTGAAGAAACTGCTTGGCTGAATTTCCTGTGTAACTGAAACGATGAAAATATTTCATTAATATTTGTCTTTTGCTAGAATCTTACTCAATATGTCTGCTAGAAGACTGAAACCTTACGCCCCTCCTCCCAAACGACACACAAGCGCTCAGGTAAAGGGACAGCCAATTTCCCAAACTACTGTGTACCATTGTCAAAAGCCCTGGACTTTGTTTCTGATTTCAGTAATTATGCCAGAAAGGGTTTAAGTGTTATACATTGCATTATACGCATATAATCATGATAAACTGATTTATAATGCATGCAATTTTAACCACGACACAGCTAGCCAAAGTTGTATGGCCGAAAAACAAATGCATTGTGTTTCCTTCATGCTGAAAGCAGATACTTGATTCTTAAACATCATTTACCAAAACTTCTCCAAGATTCACTTATTTTTCCCCCTCATAATTAACATGCTCTGTGCATTATTTCCTTCCTTTAAGAACTCGGTGAATCCCAGTTCACCTCTCATCCACTCACTACTCATTAAGCAAACATTTGCTGATTGCCTACTATATGCCACGCTCACAGGTAGTCTGGAATGGAATTATTAGAACTAAGAACTCAAGATCGTAATGTAAATGGCAGCTTTATCAAGAAGAGTTGATGATGTTTAAGATGTCTATTTTAAACAACAAAGAAGAGTAGTATCTTGGGAGACATAAAAGGTTAGACAGAATTCATCTCTCTAGCAACATCCCCTACCAAGTAACAGAAAAATCAGTGTGGGGGGGGCGGGGGGGGAGGGAAGCCTCTGAATCACTGAATTGAAGCCACAATAACTAAAAAAAGCCAAGATGGACTTTTCTTAAGCATGTAGCTTATTATTTTATTCACCATCCTAAGTTTGGTGACCTTTCCGAGTTAGCAAATGACTGGAATGGGTAAAAGGGTGGGCGCATTCAGCGAAAAGGGGTGGGCAGATGACAGAGATGGGAGAAAATCCCATCGGGTGTCTACAGAATTTGGAAAATCCCATCAAATGTGCACAAAAAAACTCATCAAGCACCAGAGTGTAGAGCCCTTTTGTGTGGCTCAAACACTATCCCCCTTTTTAAGTCCAGAGAGCACCACGGTCTGCCTTTAATAATTACTGCTTGCATGTAAACTATGCTTTTTAGGGGCACACAGCACCTTTCCAATCATGACTACCACCGTCCTGTGAAGTAAAAGTCAGCAAGGCAGAATAATTGTCTCTAAGACAAAGAATGTGGAGCTGGGGCAGACAGTAAAGCTGACTTGTTCCTGGTCACGCCACTAAGTGGAAGAACCTTGATTCACACCCAGGAACTGACATTCTCTACCCCCTGTGCTCTTCAAAAAGATGGCCTGATAAAACACCACATATTAATCGTGCATAATATAAATCCAAGTTGTGAAGCAAAAGGTAAAACATGTTCAGCACTCACTGAGCAAGACTATAGCTGAGTGAGAAGACCATGGCCATCCAAAATCATTGCCAGTAAGTATAAAAATTTTAAACCAGCAAACAGAAGCAACTCTGTGGCTTAAAGAGATTCTCTTCTGCTCTTTGGAAAACACCGCCAAGTGGCTGAATTCTCCGAGAGGTTTTGATGGAAGGTATATTAACATCACATCGATATGGTCCCAAATGCTTTACTCCCACAACGCGAGTAAGACGTAAATAAAGACGAAAAACAAATAGACATTCCCTTCAGCAGCAAACGGTTAAATAATACAGACAGGTAAACTCTTCCTCTCAGCAAAGTTCTTCGGAGAGACTCCTAAAGTGTACAAAATGGAAAAAGTTTTAAAAGTCTGGTTATGTCTACATTTACCGTTTTTTTTGTTGTTGTTGTTTTGTTTTGTTTTTTGTTTTTTGGCCATGTCATTCTCACAAGCAAATGCTGGTAAGGAAGAGCATGCCTGGGTAATTAACAGCCGGGCTCTGCCTCTGATTTCTATCACTCTGTATTTTATAAACCAATGATAAGGAGTATTCTGGGAAGTCTAGAAGAAAACAGGGTGCTTTCTAAGAACACAAATTTTCATTTCCATCCCTTTAATATTTTCCTAGGCTGTACAAAGACAACTCATGCCAGGGCAGAAAGGAAGAAAATAAATGTTAACAGGCCTTTCAAATGAAGTGTTCCCATAAGCGCTGAGTGTACAGGTTCAGACACAACCATAATAAAGAGGAAACAATGCCCATCTCGCACGGAAAGTGTCAGAATCCAGGCCCTTCCTCATTCCGGTCATATCCTTGTCAGGACACATGTTAAGCATTTCAAATGCAAGAATATATAAATTGTTACCACAGAACCCTCAAATTTTATTATGTGTCTTCCTCCCAATAACCCGACAACCATTAAAGCAGACAAGTCCTGAGGAAGGCAGTGAAGTTAAAATCATACAAAGTTCAAATGTAAAGTAATGGGATGCTCAGAAGCGCAGCAACTGTCTTGCTCAAACTTCCAAATAACTAAGCACGCCCTCAAAATCATCCCAGCTTAGTAAGAATGGTTTGTTTATTTTGTCAAACTCCTTAAGACTCTTGTTAAAGCTATAAACACATGATAAAGATACCCTCTAATACCCCTTCTTCCTAAAGAGCACTTCTGCCCATCTAATTACATAGCTCTTAAGGCCAAACTCTTTACGGTATCATGTTCTCGTCGGTTCTTTCAAAATTATATTCTTGCATGAGCAGCAAGTACATGACACGATGTTAATAAACCACACAGAATTAAAAGAATCCCTCTAATAAAGTGAGTACACTTATCGTCCAGCCTTTAAAAAAGAAATGTGGAAAACAGAAATGAAAGCTTCTAGAGAAAGCATCCCACAATTTTAAAAATCAACTGCTTCTTTTTAGGGAGGGAGGGGGCATGCGGAAAAAAGGTATCTGCTTTCCTACAGTGTCCCCATCGTCTGGAATCACTGTGTCTGCAGGCCTAGAACCTTCCTGGGGCAGAATCATGGGTCCCCAATAGTCTCACTACCAAGAGATCTGACTTTTTTTAATTTTTATTTTTTAGCCACACAATGTTGGTGAACAAAACGATCTGGTCTGCCAATATGCTGGACATATCATCTGCTTTCCAATTTTCTACTAACCTGAGACATTGGAAAATCCTATCTGGGCTTCTGATCAACAAAAGATAAGCAGGTTTACCGCTTTCCCAAAGCCTAGAAAGGTGCTGTTTTAGTTAGCCTGTACAGCTTTGACAAGGAATAAATCTATGATTTCTATCAGACTTTTCAAAATAATGACGTTAGCCCCCTGATGCCTATTAATCTCACTGCACTCTTTCAAAAGGAGTAGAAATACACAGAGAACTACCCATCCTAACCTATTTTATCCAAGATATTCTTGATGATTAAGGCTAATGCTGTACCATTTTTATTTTTCAGCAAAGAGAACAACTCTACTTCAAATTCAAACATCCCCCTTTAAATCTTTCCATCTAGCTTCCATTACAAAATATCCTGTCTTCAAGCCACAACATCCTCACCCCTCCTCAAAAAGAAAACAAGAAAGGAATCCAAAATCAGACAAACCAGAGCATCCTTCCTCTGCCATTTAACTAGATCTATGTGTCCTTGGGCGCAAAGCTTAATTTACCTGATCTTCAGGTTTCAAACAGATCACGTGGTCACAGAAACCATTTACAGAACAAGGGCAGTGAGACATAGAAAGTATATAAGGTGCCTAGCCCTGGGCCTGGCATGGGCCAGTTATCAATAATAGGCTGCTCTTCCTATACTATCAGAGATTTATTCTGTTCAGAGATGGCAGTTATATATTCCCTTTGAGATTAAGAGGATTTCCTGATTCCTTTGATTGGAACTCTATGGGTTGAAAAACATAATTAAGCTAGACATTCTCAGAAAGTACATTTACATTAATATTAATTAATGCAAACAGCTGTTTGAGAAAGCCAGCCAGATAAACCTGCTTCTTGGTCAGGTGTGAAATCCTATTGTTCTCAAGTTATGAGTCATTTAAGTTAATGACTTATTCCACTAGATACAGTGAGCTACCCAAGAACCACAACAATACACAAAGAAACCGCTTTCGAGAAATACTATACCCACTCTCGCACACAGAAATTAAAATTTAATAAACAAAAAATGAACGTCCTGTCTTCGGTATAAGAACAACAAAGTAAAAAATGTTAAGTTACATTAACGAAGATCCAATCTGATGCAACATAAGACAGGCATGGGTTTCTAATAAACACTAGATTGGCCCATTGCCCACCCTCCCGCTACGTCATGGACTTCTAAGGCACCCAGGTACTCCCTCACCTCTGGGTTCCTTTACCTGTCTCCTGTCTCCAGGCTCTCATTACTCTACATCCTAATTACTATCTCCTTCTCTACCTGGAGCTCTACAACTCAAAACTCCTTGAGGGCACGAAGGGAACCGAATCCTAGTCATCCAGTCCTTGGCACATTTTCAGCAACCTACCAATGCCTACCACCTGCACTTCCTTAGGACAGTAACCTTTCCATTGCCATAGCCTTGCATTATTCAATCTGCTTAGCCCTCTAGTGATTAACCACAGTGAGGTTCTCTCATTTCCAAACAATTAGAAGGCAAATCTGATGGCATACCTCTGCCACAGGTCAAGTGACTATTGCTAGAGAATTTTCTCCCACATCCCTCTGCAGTCCTGGTGTAAGAAGGGAGAAAGCATACAGTAAGAGCAATCCAGGGTGGAATATGAAAGACAATAAAGTAAGACTGACACTGGTATGGTAACGTGTATATGAGATTTAGCAGTGGCATGGTAAAGAGGGTGGCCTGGAGAATCTTCTTTCTTTAATAAACCACCTGAGCAAGTTGCTTAACCTCTATGAGCCAGTTTCAACATCTGTAAACTAAAAGCATTTGCCAGATCAACCTTCCAGCTCTGAAAGGTATTTGTTCCTCTGATGACTCAGAAGGCTGTTCAGAATATTATAGTTACAGCATCTTCTTTGCAAACATCAGATGTCAGCGTAATGATGAGACGGTTAATAAACATTTCTAGACTATATAATGCCCACCAAGCGGAATGTTTACTCTAAGAAGTAAAAGTAAACTAGTTGTCTTATGAAATCATCAGAAATGATCACCACCACCACCACCCCCCAAAAATTAAACACTTGTCTTTTTCAATAGACCATTAACTACACAGAAAGATGCCTTGCAAAAGTTTCCAAGTGTTATCGAAAATATATAGAATGAAAAGGTCAAGGACTCAAAAATATTAACAGAAAATAACTGAACAAGAAAAAGGAGGTGGTGCCAGAGATTGAAGGGAAGCCGGAACTACTAAGTGACAAAGAAGTCACGCCTGTACAATCTACATTTATAATTGGGTATCTGCAGCTTATACAGTCTTCTTTTAATAGCTGGCCGGAGGCTTGTTTGATACAGCAAAGAGTTAGCCCAACACAACGGAAAATCAACCTGCAAGGTAAAACTGAGTGACAGTGGCTGGACTGTTGTGTTTTTTGTTGTTGCATAAGAGCATTTATAGATTAATCTATTTAAAAGAAAATAACCAGGTGCATTACCCAAATGTTCAGTTACCAGGGACACTAACAGTTGTCTGTCCGTGGCAATTTCATTTCTGTTTTTTACACAAATCATCGCTTGCAAGCACTGATGTTAAAAACAGAAAAACAGTCTAGTACACAGTGGCTATAAATGCCAAATCAATTTTCAGCAGATAATAAAGTCCATGTTTTACAATCAGCAATGCACTGTTTTACTACCCAAAAATGTAAGCTAATAATATATAGCTCTACTAAATGGAAAATGCAGATATGCTGTTAAAAAACGGGCCGGCTGTGAGAAGATGGATCATTTCTGCAGGGACCTTCTTAAAGCTATGTGTAAGTGTTTTGAAAATATCACATGATGTGGCCATGTGTTAAAAATTACAGCCAGTTAAGTTCTCTGCTAAGAAAAATATGTGGGCAATTTATGAAATGCACTCCAGGATGGAGATGTCTTAAGTAAAACCAGATTTTGAAAACAAACCTTTTTTTTCTTTTTTTTTTTTGGAAACTTGAACTTAAAAAAAAAAGTTCCAGGCACATCTGGAGAGCAGGACCATTGAGAAAGGGTGGTCTGACCTAATACTAGCCATCTTCTGAAAGAACAGCACTATTTCTGGGCTACACTCACTGTGCTCGCTTATTGTCCTTTTAAGGAAACAGTCCTGAAAGCATTTTGTAGGTCAACATATGGTCTTTGATAATATTATACGCAGATTGATAAAAATATAAATGTTTCAGAAAGCTCAGAGGCATCTCCTCCCGAAACAATATAATGTCCAAGGTCTCTCAGCCATCTCACAAGAAAACATTTTCCTTTTCTTGAACACAAGGATCTAGTTGTTACAAAGTGACAGGCAGTGACATGATATTTCCTTATATTAAGTTCAATCATAAAAAAAAAAGTTTTATCTATTTCTTTAAAGCAGGAGCGGTCTCCTTTAACTTTTTATAGCTCGTTTTGTTAACAGTATGCTATCAACAGCTAAAGCATGTTTTTTTAACCAAAATAGTTCTAGAAATCCTAAACTGAGACTTTTTTTTTTAACCTACCCACCCCCACAGATTGGTATGTCTTTGAATAAGTTCAGTCTGTGCACATTTGTTTCCAGGAATCCCCATTTTTATGAAAAAAGGTCCCAGATCTGAGAATTGTTGCATCAAGTTTGACACAACCAGGAACCAGGTCTGACCATGACCTACCGAAATAATAATAATAATAATAATAATAATAATAATAAGGAGGAGGAAGAGGAGGAGGAGAAGAGGGAGAAGAAGAAGAGGAGGAGGAGGAGGAGGAGGAGGAAGAAGTTGTTGATATATATAAACACGTAGTCAAAGAAAAACAAAAAACAGCGACAATATCAGATTACCCAAAACACATCCTTTTAATCTACTACACATAATGTCTCATTTAAAAATATAAAATCTGTCCCAGATGGTTAAAATTGTCCATTAATATAAGTACATATGTATGGACGAAAATATGCTAAAAACATATTAAGAGGCAGTCCATCCGTTAGGAGAGTTTAAAAAGTGCAGATGGGTGTCAAAAATAGCCAAGTGTCAGATCTGCTCAAGTATCGCCATTCTGGCACATGCTTATAGTCACAGCTGTTAATATATTCTCTGCATCCAAGTACAAGGTTTTCTAACACAGTTGATGAGAGAGAGAGAGTGAGAAACACTGCCACTCTTCAGGCTACTGCTTTAGAACCAGTCAGATATTAACGACTTAACACTGAAACAAACTTATCGGTGATCCTAAAACTTTATAGTTCAATGTATTTTCAATAAGGATGCTTTGAAGATGACTTTAAAATCATGTAAGCACGTAAGCAGTCGGGGCTGGCAAGGGTCCTAACTAATCTCTCTCACCTATTATCGCTTACAAATGGCTTTGGGCTATTAAAAGGTTTTAACCAAAACAAAACAGAGACTCTTCAAAATGCTGGTAAGTCAGATCATGCACTATATATTAAGAGCATAAACACAAAGACGACTCAAGGTATGACACAAAAATCAGAGGAAACTGTGCTACAATATTCTGGCGGAATAAGGAAAAAAAGAAAACCACACAAGTACTTTTTCACACCGATTCCCCATCACATACCCAACGCACATTGCATCTTTAGTTGTGCGGTGCATATAAATCAAGATGAGAGCTTAAAGAGTTAAAATGACCTTTCAAAGACCTCAGTCATTGTCTTTCTGTAAATTGATTTTCCCCATATTTCAGCTACATACACTCCTTGTCTACTGAACTAATGAAAAAGTGCACTTCTGTCACAAATGCATCCTTTCTGCACAGAGATCAATAATGAAGAGGACTACAAGACACATCCTGAAGGGAAAAACATTCTTCAAACAACTGGCAATACCTACACACAACTGTGGTTGCAGAAAACTGGCAGCTAATGTTTCAAAACACCATCTGTGAGGTGTACAAGCTCTGTGACCAAGCACAGTCTCTTCTGCCTGTCCTACCCAAATAATCTGCACAAATCAGCCAGCTGGAGGATCTCTCTCTGCCCTGTCTTTTTTAGCTGGGGACAGGCTGCTCAAAGTAGGTTCACGGCAATCCAGACAGTTCTTGAGAAGAGCAAGAAGCAACCCATTCTCCATCAGGCGCCCCCCTCCCCCCGCCCCCAGCCTTCTCCCTCCGTAAGCAGAGACTTCACTGGCCATCATCACGGAGACACTCGAGGCTCCAAAGATAACATGCTTCAGAGGAAACTGACACACACTAAATTTCCAGGACCACAACAGCTTCAGTAATCTAGCAGACTTTTCATTTTTAATTCATCGATTTCAATTATTTGCCTTATGACATCTAAGGACTGTGATTTAAGGCAAGACTGAAATCGTTTGCAGTTCCAAAGCTCCCTTCACTTTCTCCGACATAAACAGCTTTTTAAAGAGACCTTATCCCAGGATTCTGCCACAATCTGAAAACTCTCTCCACCGATGAAATTTCCAGGATACAAGGTACACATGACAGTCACAAAATCCGTAACAGAAGCGATACTTCTTACTTGGGCTCAATGTGGCTGTACTTTCCCCTCAGCCTTTAAAACACACCTCCCAAATTCCGAAAGCAAAGCCTTCACACCCTGTGCCCCTGTATCTAGATCTCGATGGCTCTCCTTATGCCACCTTCCCCTCCTCACCTCTGCCACCCCCCCCCGCCGCCCACCCATGTAAATTACAGTGCAGCGTGGGGCAGAAGGTATTTTCCATGCATAATAAAAAGTAAGCTTTCTTCATTTCAAATCAGAGAAAGAAAGCAGAGCAGGGCTAACTCACCAGGCATCCTTGTTGAATCCAGCGTCCACACGGAAAGTGACTCTCTCCTAAAATCAAGCGCGATCGGGGCTCATGCCTCCTGTTCTGGAATGAGCGCCGGCAGAGAGAGGAGGGCCGTCAGAAGGGGCTGGGGCGGCATAGCCCGAGGCAGGGTGCTGGGCGCGTGCGCCTGCCAGGCGGAGACAGATGGAGAGCTGACACTCCGGATTGCACTTGGAGCAGAAATGTGGATGATGACAGGAGCACATGTGGCCTTGAACCCAGCCCTGTCTCCTCAGGCAGAACAATGACAGGGATGTGTGTGCAAAGTATCGCAACCCCTACCTCCCCTTACCCACTGTACCTCTCTGGGCAAGTTCCAGAGCACCAAAGAACAGAAAGTAAAATGCAGAATGATAAGCTAAATGCTGAATAATTCATTCATCACCACCCCCATCCCGTTACAAGTTAACCCTTATTTTGCCAAAAGAATGGAAGGTAGACGGGCCCCCTACCACTGCTCACAATGAAATGTTTCCCTTCCATCTTCTCATGTTAACAGCCATAATTGGAAACTCTATTTAAAAACCGACGTAGGCACCAACCTCAAAGCTTGTTTATTGAACTGGAAATCCAAAACAGTATAAAAACATTTTTTTAAGACTTTGTATTTTGTGCCAGTTTATCCTACTGAACAAAGTATCCGAATCATTCCCTTTGTCAGCTTCTCAGTAGTATGTGTAAAATAGAACACTTTTTAGAAGCAGAAGCAGACCACTTTTATTTTACTAGAGTGCTTTTAACCCCCTGGGATCCCTGCGTTGATGTGCTCCAAACATTTTCAGCTTACTCTCTTCTACCTTGCATAGAGATCCATGGGAGATGAAAACAAAATCTTCACTGTAAAGCCTTTTCAAAAGCTGAACAATCACATCCTCCTGATTTCTGATTTTTTGCACACCCTTAAATGTTTATCCTTCCCATGAATAACACATACCCAGCCAGGTTCAATGGACTCTTCCCCATAAGCTTTAATGGACACCATGATATATAAAACTACAAGCCTTTGTTACAGTGCTTTATCTAAAGCTGGCTATTTTCCTCTCAGCGGTCCCTCCTTAGTCCTTTGTAAAACATCCTTGCCTCATAGGAGAAACACACGCCTGCCTGCCTTGCATGCCTTTTCCAAACACACAAAATGCCAGGCAGAAGGAAAATGCTGTTCGCTTCTAAAACTCTTCCTCAATTTAACACTTGCAAATCTTCCCTGGGTCTGTGTGTATTTGTTTTAACAACAGGGCACAGGATGAGACAGATTCCTCAGGCTTTACCTTTCCATAGTATGGTCAATCCACTATAAACACAGAAACAATTCTACTCTGGAGCCTCTGCCCAGCCAGCAAGCTCAATGCATATGATGGACAGGAGCATCCCCTTTAACTCTTGCCATCCCCTCGCGATCTTCAACGTGCCCTTTGCTTCTTCTAGAGTTTCCGTATGCTTTTAGCCCTTGTCAGATTGGTTTCTCCCCCCTACTTGCTGCCTCAAAGAGATCTCAAAAACCCATCTGAGAACAAGAGGCAGTGACTGTGATTTCTACCTACTCACCCTTCCTACACCTCTTCCCAACAGCACATGCAACCTGTTTCAAAGTACACCCACATACATGCACATACCCTACACAGACTAAAAATAAATCATCTTTGGTAAACAGCGTCAATCAATAAGAATGTCTACGGCCCCTAAATACTGCACCCAAGAAGCATGGCTTCATCTAGTGAACCCCTCAAAAATCCATCATTGTCAGAGACAACTTGTAAAAAGACTACAATTCATAATGATTACTCTGTTCTGTCACTAATAGTATACTGCACCCTATTTATGAGGCCAATCTTTTTGTTCATCTTAGTTAGATGTCACTTGTAATGAGGTTCTGTGTAATGGATTTCAGTACAGTTAAGCACCAAGCTCAAACATTCTTATGACAGAAAGCTTTATAGCAGGCGCGAGTGTGATAATCAATTAAGTCCTGCTATAAGGGCCTTTATGGAATCCAGCATCCTGAGTCTGTAGATGTTCATTTCCAAAGAGAGTATTTCTTTAAAGCCACTCAATGCTACGTGTCGTTGATTTTTTTTAATTCTATACCTACATTAGAAAGAAAACATTTTCACAGTGGGAGACCCAACTTTCATCAATATGCATGGTGAATCATTTCTGGAATAGAAAATCCTATGACAAAAATGCAATACACTTTAAGAAAACTGGATGATATCCACGTTTAAAACTGGGTCTTAATATTGGTATACCGCAAAGTCCTAAACCATTGCTCAGAACACTGAACTTCCATATGCCGTGTGATTATGTATCTTTTCTATGTGTAAAAAAGCTTTTTAAGCTGTTCTCTGGCTACAGTAATTGCCACTTTAAATTGATCCACGTCAACAAAACCCAGATCCCTGGAGATTCTCACCTAGAAGTCTGACTGCGGAATGGACCTAACTGAATGTGTGCGCATCTGAGTCCAGCATTTTCTCAAGGAACCAGCCTCCTCCTCTTATGCTTTAATCCCTGAACAGGGAGACCTGGATACGTACTTCTATATAGTTACTTAGACCAAAATAACTTTCCCTTTAATAAAAGAAAAAAGAAAGAAAGAGCAAGCTTAAAGAGCCAAGATCTCTAACCTCCACCCTGTATAATAAAAATAGACAATCAATACCGTGATGAACGCATGCATGTCGGTGAAGGGGAAAAAAATAATATGCACTGAACATGTACTAAGTTTTCTCCAGGACAAAAACACTGTCCTGCATCACCATTAGGAAACATACTTTTAAAACTGAAAATAGGGGCACTTGGCTGGCTCAGCCAGAAGAGCACGTGACTCTTGATCTCAGGGTTGTGAGTTCGAGCCCCATGCTGGGTGTAGAGATTACTAAAATAAATAAATAGATAAATAAATAAACAAACAAACAAACTTAAAAACAGAAAAAACCCTAACATATATTCAAGACAATAATAAAGTCTACATTGTTGACCAATCACGCACTTCCTCGGGAGAGCCATGTCAGTTAATGCACGTCTTTTAATTAAGAACACAGAGCATTGTTAGGGCGATTTTTGGGAGTCGTCTAAACAATCACTTTCCGAAGCGGTAAACTGAGTCAACAACCTAATGCCAGGCTCTCCGTGCCCCCACCCCCAACCCAAATACATCAATTGGTCTTTGACAATAAACTGAGATCCTTCACTAGGAAGGCACTATGGTATTTACTGCATTCCTCTCAGGTATCTATCACTTATTTCGAAGACAGACCGGCCCTATAGTGCAGATTCTTCCTTTGTTCGAGCCTGACTTACCAATGGGGACTATATGAGTCTACTGAAGCCGTCAGCAGTTCATAAGAGCTCTCTACACTGGTGATGGGCCAATGCCAGTTAGAGGTCTTCCACAGGTCTTCTCAACTCTCCCCTCTGCTTCTAACGGACTGCTGTGATACACTGTGACTTCACACAGTGGGTATTAAGTGAGTTAATTCAAAGGAGCTGAAACCTCATTGATCCTAATTGAAAGCAATACACCCAACCAAATACTTTCCTACCCCATCTGCTCTGGCCTGCCACCAGCTATTCAATACAAGAGAATTAATAGTTTCAGATATTCTAACCGACCCAATAAAGGCACTCATTTAAGCAGGGCTGCATTAACAAAGTGAAAAAACAAGGGCAAAATGGGTTCAAATGGAGCATTTTACTCCTAGTTGGCTTTAACAAAGCTGAATAAGGCTTATTCTGACTTTTTATGTGCAAGACTTGATAAACTGAATGAGAAGGCACTCAATGATCAGCCAACGAGCATTGATGAATGGTCATTAAGACCCCCCTGCTCTTAGGGGAGACCCTTCCACAAAGTGGCACACCAGCTTGAAAGGGCGGACTCGCTAATGTCCAGATTTCTCCGCTTGCTTGTTCCACTTTCAATTTCAGACCACTGGCCACCAAATGAGGCTGACATATTGGAAAATAATGTTTTATGGGCGAGTGGTAAAAAATAAAATGGAGGCATTAGCTCTGCTTTCAAATTCAAATCTGCTAGTTTTGTCAGACCCCAAAGGTTTTGATTTTCCACCCAGCTGGAAGCTATTAGTGTTTTCTAAAGGCATCCCACTGACAGGGCAAACCTACCTAATGTGTGAGCTGTTGGGCTAAGGGAGATGGACCTCTCTTTTGGATGATTTCCTAACTTCTCATCACTTTGACAGTCAATTAAATAGATACAACACCTAATAAAAATGTACATTAATTTGTTTCTGCCACTGAAAGACACGTGAAACTGTATTAAATAAGAGCCATGGTAGATTGTCTTCTGACAAGGTAAAGCCAATTATACTCTGCAAGAAAGCCAACTGGTTTATGTCTGAGTTAGGCTACAACATAAGATATGGCCAGTGACAAAGAAACGAGTGGGGTGGGAAAAAAAAAATTAAGTTAAAAAGTTCGCTGAAGTATTCCATAAAGGTAAGAGGTTATCTGTTGCTTTAACTCCTTTTCTATAAACGTCTGTTGTAAACAACCAGGCACATTCACGCTATTTCCCTCAAATATTTCCTTTCGGGGAAATGACTGGCAAGCATTTGCGCCTCAACGTTCAGCCAGTCCACAGAAGGGCTCGCAAGAACTTCACTTAAATGACAAAGGAACAGGGGACATGACCACCATCTTAAGAATTGGAAGGGTGTGCAAACATCATGGGGTCAAGGGTGATTCAGGACTAAGAGGGCCTAAGTGCTAGCAGTAAGATGGAATCAAGCAAAAGAAAGCATGCTGGATGGAGGAAGCTTGTCTTAATAGGTGATTATAACAGACATCACAGAGGCAGAAAAGATTCACTGCCTGGATCATTTGCAACTAGATGTCAAAGCACCATACGACACAGTGTCCCATAGAGAACATGCTGCATGGTCTGTTGAGAAATCCTCATCTACCAGGGCAAGTGGCAGGTTGAGAACTAGAAGTCATGACCCCTTCCCTTCACCTATGACATGTCAAACTCAAGGACTCAGGTCACTTTGAGTTTTGTTATCTCCATCAATGAGAATGAGTTAATAACGTGCCTTAGAACTGTAATCTGAACGCTCCAATCATAATGCATTTTTCTATAGCAACGATTTCCTGAACTGCTAAGCCAAACAGTCTCTATGATTTTTTTCCCCCCGATCCTCAATGTCTACAGAATAAAATGTTCCTTATATCATTCCAACAATTTTTCAAGCAACGTATTGGACTCTTAACTCTGGGTGAAGTAGAGTATTCTCTACATAGGAATGAAAAGATGTGTATTAGTAATTTGAGTATGTAGGGCACATGTATGTGTGCTTCTGCAAAAAGAAATCCGTTTAAGATATCACTTGCTAGAAATAAAGCAAGTTTATATTTGCAATTACTAGAAATTGTCTCTGACAGGGCCAACGCCTTTAAAACATCACAGTATATTGTAATTCTTTTCTACCAACAACTTTTGACTTTTGATGCCAAATATTCCAAAACGGTCTGAAAGGCTACAACAGATTTATTAGCATTTGCATTCCTTGGATGCTATATTATTTACATGCAAACCTCAAGCCCAACTAATACCGTTAAATACAAATTACTCCACAGGCACCAGCAAGGGGTTAAATCATTTTAAAATTTTTACAGGAAAACACTTCCTTGGTAATCCACAAGGCTGAACACTAGCTACATTAACTCTGTCTTTTCAAATACGAGCGTTTTCATATAAAAGCAATCAATCTTAGCAAGTACACACTTGCGTGCAAACCTGCAAGTAAGTTACCACCTCTACTTTCCTATTTTTTTTTTTTTTTTAGCTACGCAAAGCACTCGGAGAATCTAGAAGACACCCCAACTGCCCATCCCTTATCCGTCTGACAAGGACTGTAACACTATATGGAAAACCTTTGTTTCAATGTCACCACCTCCCCATCCTGACTAATGGCGAGTTAGTTTTGTTAAAACGCAAGGGTTCTGGCTTACGCTCCAGTGCACTTCCCCTCCTCCCAGCACCAGAGACAAAACCCGCCGCTCGGCTCCGTGCAGGCAGCCATCTGGACAGCTTTCCCTCAAAGCCCAGCCCACACCACACTGCAGGCAAAATCGGAGGGCTCGAGAGCTCTGTGGGGCTATTCATGACATACCAATTTCACATTTTCTGCTTGTACGCTCGCAACAATAAATGCTAATGAGGACTATGAATGACAATTTTAAAGACAATAAAAAGGTCTCCAAATCCCTTGCATATGGAGACACTGTTTTCAAAACTTCACCTTCTGTTACAGAGCTGTTAGAGTCGAAAGGAGAAAAAAAGAATAACCTAAGGAAAACAATAAGATGATCAAAGCACAACTGAATCCTTAAGATTTCCAAAGAAAGCAATCTGTGTAAGCCCAGGGAACAACAGATCTCACCACCCCCAGGAGCAGCCCTATGAATTTATGAGGCACCCTTAATCTCCACTACCTTTGCCTTCTGTACACATGCAGCTTAATAAAAGCAGTTCCTGTTAAATGCTTGACTTTTTTTTTTTTTTTTTTGGAACCTGGGAATTCTAAGGGCAGCATTTGTCCAAAAATAATTATAATCATCATCATGATACTTGGGCATAATATTTAACATTCCACGTATCTTTAGATAAATGTCAAAGCAAACTGGTTCTCTTCTGATCACATCTCTTCTTAAAAACAATGCAATGATTCTGGATGGTGAAATTACAAGTCATGCTTATATTCCTTTTTAAATGTTTCTGTTTTCCAAATCTTCTAAAATGAGCACATATTACATCTTGAACCAGAAAAAAAAAAAAAAACAACAATAAATATTACTTTCAGTGCAATGGAAGAACTGAACAAAAGACAGGTAAGTATTTTGACCTAGAAAGGAATTAAACCATTTTACACAACAAAAATAAAACAAAAGATTCATTTTCCTATAAATTGTATAAAGGGTATCCATTTCATTAACATGGATTAAGACACTTTCAACAAAATCCACCAGGTGGAGCAAATACACAGCAATAAAAAAAAAGTCCCAGAATTTTTTTCATCACGTTCTTTTTTCACATGACTTTTTTTTTTTTTACCCCAACAAACTCTCCACTTCTTATCTCTCCACATTGCAAATTATCAAAATCTATGCACACACACACTAATTTGCCACATTTGTAAACAAATGCAAACGTACTCAAAAATGATTTTTTGCTACCGTGCATTCCATTACAAATTTTCATTCCAAAACCGCTTGATGTGTTCAAATATTACCCAGTGTAGTATATCTGCTTTTTCACCAAGGTACATTTTTTAATTAGGGTTTTACTCTGACCCTACTGGGTTTCATCATGCATCCCCCTTCCCCACACAAGACCAGGCAGAATAGAATTTAATGCTGTATATCCTGAAACCCACGGAACAGGAACTAAAACCTATGAATCTCAGCTCAATTCCTTTACTCTGTCTGGAACTTTAACTTCTCACTGACTTTTTATAAGATTATTCCTAATTGCATGTACCGAAATCTTATTAAAATTTCGGGATACTGTGACTTTTTTTATCCATTACAGCAAAACGTCCTGTTTTCGTTCCTGACACAAGCCCACAGCTACTAAGAGAATATGGATTTTTTTTCCCCTTCTTTTTTCTAGAGTTATTCACCTCCTCCCAATTTCTTCTCCCACAGATCTATTTTTTTCCTTGCCATTTCACTCCACACCTTCCAGAGCACACTCCACGCAAGGCACCAACCCCGCTTTCTTGTTCGCATTTTCTCCTGTGATTCCTGACGCCACCTGCAAAGCACAAGTCTTCTCCATTCACTTTTCGGAGTCCTCCAAGTTTTTCTCACATTATACACCCTCTGCTGCCAAGGCTTAATGCTGCAAATGGCACTAATGTTACTTGCATTTAAGAAAGCTCCAGTTGGATAGAACGACCAAAAAGTGACAGAGCTTGAAAGGAGGGGGCGCCCAGGATCTGTCACGTGCAGGGGGACACGGGTTAGGAATGTGGAGTGTGGCTTAAAATGTATTTATATATTTTCTTTCTTCCTATTTACATTGACGTTGAAAAGAGAAATCCTCTGAAAGAAATGCACCAGGCGGATACATAAATAAACACGCACATGCCCAAGGATACACATAACACTTCCGAGAGAGCTGTCTATGCTGGTGCGTAACAGACCATGGTGATGCCAGCTCCCTCACAAGCCGCACGGGCTAATCCAACGATTTAAATGATCATATACTTTTCACTGGAGTGGTATACAAACACATAAAGGATGGACACTATCTCCATAAATACAATGTGAAAAGAAAAAAAAAGAAGTTTTTAGAATCACTCCTACCCAACTCTTCCCTACAGAGTCCAATTCCTTTCCTCTTTGCAAAGAATGGAATCAATTCCCCGGAGCCACGGTCGTGCGCATGCACGGCCAAGATGTATCATTATGGCACGCACGTGAGTGCATCTTCTAAAGGGTAAATGCCCTTCAGTCTGCATGACAGAATCCGCATGAAGTAGTTGGAAAAACCAAATCACTGCATGTGTAGTCACACTTTCCCCTCCCTTTGCAGGAAACCACCCCCCACCACCACCACCTTTGCTCCCCCACCCACCATGCGGACATTTCATCAGCCCACACTGTGGATAAAGAACCTGCTGGATTTCCTCTTGGTGCGATAACATCTTGTTATACTCTGGGGATCTCCCAAATGCCTCCATCTCCAAGCATTCCTCAGAATATTTATCCTATACGATCCTCAAACTGGCCACACATCGCTGTCCAAATATTATTTCTCGCCACCCCCAGCTTCATCAAAGGGTGTGGCTCTTCCCACAGCAAATGTTCAAGTCCATATTCAAATTCCAAGGACAGGGAAAAAAAAAAAAAAACCCAACCTTAAAAGTTCTAGCACCTTCGCTTCAAGATGGACAATGCTCATGGACAGATGAAGATTCTAAAACTGCCTCATCAAAACAACCTCTGAACTACGAGTTCCACGCTGAGCTACGAGTGAGTCTGACCTAAAAAGGCAACACACGTAGGACAGCATATACCAGGAATCAGGAAAATAGGGACACGCTAACTAAGCCCAGTGCTCCACTGGTTAATAGCTGTCGCCGTTGACAGAGATCATGCTTCAGAGCAAGGCCGGAGGATGAAATGAAAGAGCCCAATTTTTAAATCCGTTAAAAAAAAAAAAAAAATGAAGTGTATCTGTGGGTATAGCCCAGAAGGAGAGAGCAGGGACACAGCACTGGCAGGAACCTCAAATTCCTGACCAAACCCTCTTGCACACAATGCCTCCAGAAAGAAAGGAACCCAGGGCGGGAGCCAGCCTGACGCTGGCGGACAGACAGGGCTGGCCTTGCAGGATGTCAGAGCGCCAGGCGGCTGCGAGAGATACTGGGTTTTCACACACTCTCAGGCTGACTGTTTTGCTCTTCAGGTAATTAAACAAGGAAGCAGGGCTCGGGGTATGAGCCTGACCCTGAAGCTGTGGCTCCACGGTTCTGCATATCAACTTCCGCAAGAACTGCCCCGGGCATCAACACAACATTCGCCTCTCACTCTCTCTCGTTTCCTTCTCCACCTCTTCCTAAAGCTGACCCAGAAACAAATCCTCCCTACAAAAACATCCACAGAAAGGTCTGAGTCTATTTGTAATAAAAACCTCTGTGCTGTGGCTGTTCCCGGGCACTACCCCCCAAATTTTCAAAAGCAAAACAATTAACCGAAGGTAAGAACCTCATAAAAATTCATATACGGCACATCTATGGCCAAACCCTGGTGTCTTCATGAAGATGGGTTATTCAAAGAAAATAAGACCCAAATAATAAGCCTGCTTTCCTTAGCATGTGTTGATTAAAGTGTAGATCTTCAAATTCTAAAAAACTCCCCAAGAAATGATTTTGACAGTCCAGTTCACAAATTAAACAATTAACATTGTTATTTTCCAGTTTTGATAATGGACACTGTGGCAAAGTAAATACCACTTATGATGTGGGTTATTATGCTTCTTCAAAAATCTCACTGAAACAAAACTCTATTGGTGTACAAAGAAAGTCACCATGAAAACTCAGGAACATAAAAATTATCCCTTAAAAGAAACGAAAGTGGTACATTTATACACACACACACACACACACACACACACACACACATTAAGTGATGATTAGAATCATATAAATAATATATTCTTCCTTCATCTCAAAATCCATAGAGTAAAATATTGGCTGAAAGAGACAGAGACCAAAGGAGAGAGGAATACAAAAGCGTGCCTGCTTGTCTGTGTTCAACACAAAGAACATTAAATGAAAACAACTGGCATGCTGCCAAATTCCTATAGAGGCAAAGAGATTCAAATAAATTGATTTCACGCATCACACTGACCTGGGATCAGTGTGCAGGCTGCAATAAGCTCAAAGCTCCATGTGGGGTAAAGCCCATTAATGCTATCAGACCCCTCGAACACGACCAAGAGAAACTAAAAATAAATGCAGACGCCCTCAAAGACCAGCAATTTTGCCTGAGAAAATCACTTTCCTCTTTTCCTAATAAAAATAACGGGATCTAAAGGTGTGCAGCGCCATTTAAATTAACTTAAGAAAATCACCCTTTTTAAAAATACAAATGTAGCTCCTGAAACCCATATAATGCCTATAAATTGGAACTACATAAACATGCCGCCCCATGATATGAACACAGATACCACTCTGCAACAGAAGTTTCTTCTGCCATAATTGTCTCCCATGCTACTCCCCTTGCATCGTTAGACGGCCAGGAAATCGTTTTTATTTTTAATAGGACAAACACTGGACCCTTCTTAGTATTAGTATTTTCCTTCCGTGGCTTCTAAGGGCAACCACTCCCTAGCTGTCCTAAATCCGCCCACTCCTCACAAAGGCAAACATTACAGGAGTCTAGCTTCACATCACATTCTAGAGGACCAAGCCTTATGCTTATTTTGGGCATGCTTCAAAACATGGGGGAAACAGCAGTAGTTTGCCTTTACCAGCTTCTACCTAAACTGGTGGCTGTCCGCTCAGCTCAGCGTCATTCCCGTCCCCCCTACATCCCCCCCCCCCCGCCCACCCTCACCCCGCAGCAGGTCTCCTGGTGACAACCTGCCACCGCCTCCCCCCCCCCCCCCACCAAACTCACTACACAGACCAGACTCTCTGGCGCCACCTCAGGCCGTTCTCACTTAGAGCCCCGACTGTTCAACTTCACATAGTTCTTTTCTTTTCCTGTCTCCAAATTACAACCCCAGGAACCCAATGGATTCCAGGTGTTTAAAAATTTAAAGCATATAATTTCTGTTCCTCTCTACTTCTTGAGTCAACTTGAGTCTGAACCCCGTGTTTCTACACACCCATTACCTTTACAAAAAGGAAGAAATGACTAGGAGTAAAATTTTCAATGCCACAACGGATATCCCAACAGCTATAAAATCGGCCAACACAATATTGTATATATAAACATTGTGTGCGGGTGTGTGTGTGTGCGTGCATGTGTACACACATCATATTTTTAAGGATGTTTGCACACGCACACATACAGGAACGAAAGAACTCAGCATGGTGTTTGCTACCTGATGCTATAAATCCAGGATTTGCATAGTATAACAAACAACGTACATTAAGTCATTTTTAAATGTGTGTCTTTGTCATGCACTTTTGCTTTCAATATGGATCTTCCATGCTGCAATGGTTCACTGCCAGCAGGCCGCAAACAGAGCCCGCATGCCCAGAGGAGAGTAAGATCGTACTGCGATGGGGGTGGGTAAAGGCCGAGACGCTATGGATCTGCCACATATGCTCAAGGGTTTAAGTCCAATAGCCTTTTCCATTGGTAATCTGGATCTCAGATTATTTTGTCATATTATTAAGAGCCCCCATAGAGATATATAAGGCAAAAAGCAGAGCTATATTCTCTTTTAAAACAAGTGCTTTCTGCTGATAGCAGATGAAAAGAAACAAATTCTTAAGCAGTGGTTGTTGCTGTTGCTGCTGCTGCTGTTGTTGCTGTTGTTACTATTATTATTATTATTATTATTATTATCAGTTTCCTTTAAGATATTGACATCTTTCTAGTTTTGGACTTGAGAAGTCTAGTCAACCAAGATGCGAGTTCTCAAAGAATTAACTTTTAGTAACAATAGTACATGAGGTAAGAACGTAGAAACAGAGGTGAGAGATGTCTCAACTACTTAATAAAGCTGAATTCCTTGCCTTCTCTCCCACTATTGGAAAACATCATCATGAGATGAAGAAGGGGGAACGAAAGTAGAAAACTACTAGTTTTAGTAGAAACGAAATCACAATTTAGGCTACCTCAAAGGATTCTGCAATTATACGGAAAATTATTTCATTTTCTGTGGTCTTTCAAAAACACAAACACCCTCATTTGCCAACGCCTTCTTGGAAACTTACAGAACAAGCCAATAAGTATTTGTAGCAATTGCAAGAGTAGATACTGTGGGGTGGGCACCAGCAGCGATGTTTCCAGAACCATGGCCACAGATGGTAAATATTTTGCTACCCCTCTTTCCATGTAGTCAGGCAGGCAGTCAAAGACTTTCAAAACTCCCTTCCCAATGACTAGAGTGCCAACCAGTATTACACGACATTTGTGTTAACTCTCAACTTTTTCCTGGCACGGCTCATCCTTATTCATCTGTGCTTCTGCACAAGTCCACTAAACCTAAAACTGAGCTGGCTACAGGAGGCATCAACTCTCTGGAACCCATAATTCAGGGTCCTCCTTCATTTTGAAATGTTGCAGGCTTTAAGAGGTCTCTTGCCAAATGGTAACATACGCAGTTTATATTTGCCGTTTTCCTAAAGTTAGATTGTTTTGTTTTGTTTTGTTTTTAATGTGCCTATGAAGATGAATTCTGCTTAGGAAGTAACATTCACCTAAAAGTTAAAAAAAAAAATCCAGATCAATTAGAAGAAATAATAAATTGAAAGCACTTTTTTCCCTCTTTAGTCAACAAACTGTTTTAGAAAAACACCATCTCAAGTTACAATAAACACAGAAATCATGGCATAGCTTTTACTCTTTAACTCCAAGTATTGCTCAGCTTATAACAGATGTATTATGAAACATGGCAAGAAGCACTGCAACAAGGAGAGGGTGGGAAAAAAATTTGGTACTTGATCATTTGAGATCTTCAGACCCAAAGCTATCAAACAAAGGTTTCCACAGCCAGGCTGATTGATCCCTGCCCAATCCCATACCCAAAGACGTGAAAAACATTTTTTTTTTTAAATACATAACACAAATTCTTTATTAACAGGCACCAGAGGAAAGAAGAAGAAAAAACAAACCTTCACAATTATAATTTATAGGGAAAACAGAAGAGTGATTTTTTCTTTCTTTCTTTTTTTTTTTTTTTTGGTAAGTAAATGGCAAAATCAAAATATTTGTCTGTTCCTTACCTTGACAATATTCAAAGTTCCCTTTTTTCCGGCAGTCACCTATTACTAAACTCAGTGCTCTCCAAGTGTTTCTTTTGACAGATATCATTCTCCACCAATCGCTCTGCTAATTTCCTCTCTCCTTTTCGGACTGGGACAGATATTATGTTCACCAGCCCAGAGATCAATCTTTTCTATTGACGACAACAAAGGGGAAAAAAAACGCATATATCACAACCAGTCTGAAGTATCACACCCGTCCACTTAAACGATAATACTACATACCAGTTTTGTTTTGTTCGTATTAAGAAACAGATACAAGCTCTTCTAAATTTTAGAAGTGCCCAAACAAAAACAAGTTCCATTTTCTCAGTTCCTGTAATGACATGCTCTAAGAGACTCTTAAAACTCCAGTCATCTGACTCAAAGCTGGATGCCTTCTCAACCTGGCAACTCCTCTTCCTTCGACTGGTTTAAAACATATGTACATCAATACCTTAAAGCAATGTGTTCGATTTTTACCTTGTTCAATAAAATATTAAATAATTTGTCATTGATCATGGTTTCTTTAGAAAATGTTTTGAAACATTACATGTTTATTTTGTTTTATAGAATAGTACATGCAAATTAAATTCTATTTCAAAACAAAGTGGTGTCCACGTTGTTTCACTGTTCTGAAATTTAAACACTGCCATTATTGGCTCAAATAGTTTTAAACAACTGATAATAATCACAAGTAACCTGTGTAGTTTTAAAATATTAGTAACAACAATTATTGGTGAACCACTTTACCAAATCAACCAACTTCTACTACTTTTTTTTCTCTAAAGTAATCAAAATCCTCCCATTTTTCCAGCTAGATTTGGCAGCTTTAGAATTCATTCATTCATCCATTCTCAAATACTTATTGACTGCCTATTACTCGCCCATTCTTACTACAGCCACTATGTGTAGAAAAAAGTATCGCTCTTTAATTCTTATAATTTATGAACTATATAACTCAAGCACAATCATATGCACAAAAGGGAGGAACTCAGTAAATGCAAAGGAATAAAGATTTATAAAAGCAGTCTCAAAAAGTATTACTAAGGCCATTGCTATTATTTTTTTAAGAAACCAAAGTACTCTCTAGTAATTAAAACTGGTGAATATAATCTGATGTATATAAACAAGCAGATTCCATTAAAAACAATCAATACCCTTGATAGGTGACATTATGACTCTATCATGCAATCAGTTGTTTTTTATTCCTTATGGTAAAAATTAAATAACATTCAGGAAAATTACAGTACTAGGTATTTTTTCGTTGAAAATTGCCTGGAGACTCAACAAAGATCAGTAAAAACACCCAGCCGATACTTGGAAACATTTAGCTTACCATGTAACCTAACAAATCATAAAGCAAAATTTTCAATAAGAAAATGACTGGAATACATAGATACATGTACGCATATGTAAACGGTCCCATTCCGGGGGTGGAATGGGGTGCAAGGAGGGAAGACTGGAAGTAAATACATCTAGATGTTAAATAAATGTTCCTAGAAGATGGAGATATGGGTAAGTTTCTACCCAATCCTATTTCCAATGTTTCCATACTAAGGTAAGAATATTTTATAAATAGAGATTAAACAAACATTATGGGGGAAGAGAAGAAAATGGCTACTTTTCTTAGATTCAATCATGATGTTGATATTTTATAATATTTTGCGCTTCAGCAAACACTGACTAAAGTCATCAGAGGAACTGATAAGAGTGGATTGTACCTGTGTGGGCCATAGTTCATAATCTCCACTGGACAAATGAAAGAGCCAAAGCACCTATAAACCCTCTGGAGTCTGAGTCTATTTCTTCCTTCTTGTGACTGCTAAATAGTGATAGCTACGTTTATTAACAAAAATGGTGTCGTAGATCTCAGTGTTGAGGCACATAAGATTACTGTGTGGACAAACTTTCTTTAAAAGATCATTTCTCAGTCACAAATGATTCCCCTTCCCCTAGGTAGAATATACTGTGTCACTTTTTAGCTTGTGTCTATTTTAGTCAGAGTATTCTGAAGTGAATGGAGGAAAGTTGGCAGGAAGATAGTGTTACAAAATACTTTAAATGTGCAGCGTGTTTATAAATTCTCAAATGTTAACATGGCATAGAAATACACATTCAAATAATATACAGCGTATACCTAAAGTTACCCATGAGGATTTTCCCCACTAAACTAGTTTCCATATGAAACACTGTATCAAAATCAACAGAATAATTTTTTTTTAAAAAAGCTAATGTTTAAATTTTTAAAAATAATGACTTTGGAGTATTATGTTCGTGCTTTATGCATCCAACACATTAAATGGTCTTCCAAAATGAAATAATAAAAAAACAAATAATGGCACTGAACATGATTAAATATACATCCAGATATCTGTGATACATATGCCACACTAAAGACTGTATCACCTGCGAATCAGAGGAAAATTTCTTTATCTTTAATCATTGCTTTGTTCAGATCCTCAGCTTTCAAATGTGTTATACATCATTATGAGGGGAACATACACTGAGAAAAGTTTAAAAGCTAAGCTCCACCAAGAGTAGAATGCCTCAAACAATTTGTAGTTCTACAAGAGTGTTATTAAAAAGGCTCAACATGTTGTATTACCATGGAAATTGTGGAAAACATACATTCCCAAACAA
This sequence comes from Lynx rufus, assembly GCF_022079265.1. NCBI lineage: Eukaryota > Metazoa > Chordata > Mammalia > Carnivora > Felidae > Lynx > Lynx rufus. The sequence continues at coordinate 14,010,856 of NW_025814841.1, read as the reverse complement.
ATATTACTTTTTCTCAATGGTATGAAGTAATGAAAACCACATGTGTAAATCTACGATCCGTGCAGTAGTTCAAGCTGCAGCTAATAGAAAATACAGAAAGTGAACTCTGCTATATAAAGGATTCTTGTTACAGAAATATAATGCGAAAACCAGATGCAGACAGAAAACCTTAATCACAGATGGGAATGTAATCACTGGCATACAGAATACTTTTTTGATCAATCTTAACCATATGCGCAATGTATTTATTTTCTAAGGAATGCAATAACTTGAGAGAACCTTCTATTTGAATTCAGTTAACCTCATATTTATAATGCTTTTATCTTACTCCCCCATCCCTTCAGCGTGTACACCGAGCCAAGGTTTTAAAAGGAAGAGTTGCTAGCCTTGGCAAATCATTCTTGTATCAGTTTATCTTTCAAAAATTTAATAGGATGTAAAGACTACAACACATCAGAATCAACCTCAAAAGAGACCAAGTGTAGTTCTCCATTACGGTGCTTCTCAGTCACTGCCAGGAATCCCTTCACTGCCTAAATACATTTCTCTAGAGAATTATATCAACGTTTGGGGTCATTTTTCCTTTAGTAAATAATATGCGTATAGTTATTCCACAAATGAACCTTTTTAAACACACTTCTCTATCAACCTGGCTTGAGTCAGACCTTAACTTTTCTCTTTCCTTTCATAAAAAGATTTTATAACAAAGACCGTCCGTTCGCATTAATAAAAACACCATTAGTTTTGTATTCCAAGGGGAATTATCACAAAAGGAACCTGTTCTATCATATCTGACTTAATTATCACCTTAATAAGTACAGTCCCTGACACTGGATGGGAGCTTACCTTTGTCAAAGCCTCCATGATCTCATTTGCAGGACAAATCCTCCTATAACCCCCTAATCTGAAGTGGTCAACCAAGCACCGTGCATGCTGCACTTCAGGACGACGCGCAGTGGCCAACAGGAAGTGATTGGGACATTATGTTATTTGAGTGTCGTTCATCACAGCACCAGCTTTCCTTAAGCTTCCATGACAAACTCATGCAGATTCTCCTCCTCTGTCCTAACTACTCATCCCCTGAGACACATGTAGAAAAACATAGTCCTTAGTCTTGTGCCATTCTGCTACTCAAGACCCTCCATAATTTGGCACTAACCCTACACCTTTCAGCCCCTGTTCTGACCATGCCCTGTAAGGGTGGAGCTCTTTCTGGGGTAACCCCCCCCTCCATATAATCCATTGTCTCATCTTTATGGCTTTGTCCATCGACCTCAGGCCTCATTCCAGAGATTGTTGCATATGCCCGGCTCCTTCAAAGACTAAGGTTTCATTCAAGTACAACCTTCTCAGAGATGATTTTCCAACCACCCAAAATAAAGTCTCAACAATACCACCAGCACCCTCATTTTCCTCTCCAACCCTGATTTTTAATTGCCATCACTGCATTTAACACTATGTGGAATAATTTTATTAACATCTTTATTACTTGTCTCCCTCCCCCAATCCAAACTATAAGCTCCCGGAAAGCGGTGGTCTTGTGTGTTTTGCTCATTGCTCTTTCTCCCATACTTAAAACTGGCACATAGTAGAAGCCCAAATAAAAAGAATGAAACAAATGAAATCCCCCTACTGAAATGCTATAAAGCCCAATTCAATTCCTGCGGCCTTCATCAACCTTTCCCTGACCACTCCTGGACCTACGATCACCTTCTCGCCTTTAACCGTAAGGGCATTTATGATCCATATTGGCTGGGCAACCTTTGCCTGCCATTGTTCACCTGAGCCCATTCCCACCAGTACTACACGTACATAGGCCTAGATGGGAATCACCCAGGGCATCCTGGGCTGTGAGGCCACACACTGAGCAATAGGACACCATGATTAAGAACTTCAGCCTAAGTCCATACAAGCTCTAGGAGTAAATACACTCTAGCAGTTTTTACACATAGACTTAGCTCCCAACTGTGTTTACCAACTGAGTTTCCTGCTACTAGAAAGTGATCTCACCTTATTCTCTCTCTTTATGCCTTCAAACCCACCCTGATGGACTTTACTCATTCTATCGCAAGGGCCATGAGGGAAGGGGGCTGTGTTTAGTCAAGTCTTCATACCCAGCGCCTAGCACAGTGCCTGGCTCACAGAAAGTGTTCACTCAGCATCGGCTGAGTGAGCAAAGGAATAAATGATGATCAAATACTATCTCATCTATCTTCAAGCCCTTTTTCTTATATTGTGATAAAGGATTATTTTTAAATCCTTCAAATATTATTTTACAACATGTATTAACCAGAAGGCAGGAGACTAAGCTATGATTTATTTTTTATTTTTTTTTATTTTTATTTTTTTAACTTTTACTTACTTTGAGAGACAGATGCAGAGTATGAAAGGGGGAGTGGCAGAGAGAGAGAGGGAGATACAGAATCCAAAGCAGGCTCTAGGCTCCAAGCTGTCAGCACAGAGCCTGACGCGGGGCTCGAACTCACAAACTGCAACATCATGACCTGAGCTGAAGTTGGCCGCTTAACCGGCTGAGCCACCCAGGCACCCCAGCTATGATTATTTTTAGTCAAATCGATAATGCAGGATGACCCACAAGTTAACGAACAAGGCAATTTTAAATAGCAGGAAGCTCTCAAATATCTCCTGTGTTACAGATCTAATTTCATTTTCAATAAAACAAAATATCCTAAAATGACTGTGGCCTACACACGCTGACCACTTGGAAGCCCATTGCATGCGTGCTCTGGTGGCCTGGACTCTCAGCTTTTACACTTATCTGCTATTTGACCTTGAACGTGTCACTTAACCTCTCCAAGCTTCAGATGTAAATCTCTAAAGTGGGATAGTAATATCTAACTTACCAGGATGATACGAAGGTAAGAGAGAATACTTAGAATTCTCTCTTTCTTAGAGAATACTTAGAAAGTGCCTATCTTGTCCTCTCTAGTGCAAGCACTGTTTTATCTCATGTGCTCAGATCCCATCATTTGATAGTAGAAAGCTGGTATTACCTATTTTAATACGATGGTTTCAAGCATTAGGTCACTACTCAAAAATGATCTAGTTCGACCATAAGTTTTCCTTTCTGAAAGTCACTACTGTACGAATAGTGATAAAAATATTTATGATCAGTCAACAGTTCCAAAATATGTGGAATTAAACCGCAGGTCCTAAAACATTTTACAGTGAAAAATAAAAAATACCACAAACTAATATTTTTGATTAAAATTTTTTTTTTTTACCCATCTAATTTCATCTGTGGAAGATCATCTCTGGGGGATAAAAGGAGAGAGAACCAATTACTTCCAAAGACTGGTTTCTCCAAATAAAGGCATCTGTTCCATGCTGGCAACTTCCACGTGAAAGAAAAACAAAACCCTGAAAAGTATCTGCACTCATGGTAGATGGTCACACACCTCGAAAAGGAGATCTACAAGAGTCCGGCTGCAAACGGGATCTGCTTCCTGCTGTTCCCCATCAGCTAACATCTCCCTCCCCTCCTTCTCTCTCTTTCCTGCCTCCCCACGCCCCACCTCAGAAACTTACAAAACAGTGGTATTTGTTGCACTCTAAACAGTAACTTTTCTAAGAGCAGTCCTAAATCTTGATAATTTTCCATTTGAACTTTAGTATCTTTCCCACCTGCCGTCTGTGTGGCTGGCCCTGTTCATGGGGAAAACTCCTAGGTGGTAGGATTTGAAGACTTGTGGAGAGTGACAGTGAGTCCTAGAACAGAGCAGTGCGGAAATCAGAAAACCTAGGTTCAGACGTTGCCCCGGCACACATGCGGGGTGACCTGGGGCACGGGTAAAAGCCTCTAGGAGTGATTTAGGAAATGAGTTCATTCCCAGGTGAGGACTCAGTAAGATAGTATGTGAACCTCATTCTGTGAAGACCTCCAGTCCCCTCCCACCACCATGCATGCATATCTGCCTGAAATTGCTCAGCCACCTGCGTGAAGGAACAGAAGGCTGCTCTTCTGAAATGATGTCTTCAAGTGAAAACGTTACCTGGAAGGAAAAAGTGGTATTTTCACTCCCTTCCATATTCTGAGTCCCAGAATCTTGGGGGGAGATGGACCTGTTATCCTATCCAGTACCTTCCCTAGTTGTAAGTCTAGTTCATCGAGCAGCAGAGCAGTTGGGATCCCGTACAACGTCAGAAAAGATAAGATGGGGGGGGGGGGGGTTGGGGGCCAGGGTAGGTTACTCAGGGGGAAAGTCCTCAGCCCGTGAATCTGCCCAGAAAACAGCAGCCCTGGGCAGCCAAAGGAGAGAAAGCGATAATGTGGGGGGCATCTGGGAGCGGAGAAGCTGGGAGCCACTAACATGGTTTTTAGCCCTGTTGTGTCCCTGACCAAAGGGACAGTTTCAGCTCACAAATGCATCCCTACACACAGCATTTTCCTTACAATTTCAGGGAGTTCACCCTTTACAGAAAGCACACTTGTGAACTTCAGGGTAAAAATAAATAAATAAATAAATAAATAAATAAATAAATAAATAAATAAATAAAACAAAATAAAATAAAATGGGTTAAGATGTGCACATATGAATATGCAAGTGCACAGTTTGACTAGAGCTGATGGGGTTGTATTGTTTTTTTGGTTGCAGAAACTTACAAGCCAAAATACAGCAGCAATAAATTGTACATTCTATGATAAGAGAACACAAAGGGGACCGAGATAGATAGAAACTGGGAGAGAAACAACATGCGGCTGAAATCAAAGATTTCTAGGTCTTAGCAATGAAATATTTCAGGATGGTACCAAGTACGTAACTTGAGTTCAAGAAATAAGTTTTCATAAAAAATTTACTTAACAAAGCATCAAATAGTACCCCAATTGTCCCAGACTTACAAACAACCAGCAGACAAGTCTGAATCAGACAGATAGTAGCAAAGAGTTGGATGTGACAAACCCAGTGTTTGAGGAAGAGATATCATGAAGTCTTCAGAAAGTGGTTTCATTTGAGACTTAGGAGATGACAAAGTGTGTTCCCTGGAAAATGGGTCTTAATGAAGGCTGAAGTGAGAAAGGTCTAGCAAATCAGAGTGTTGTATGCCTTGAACATCTCTATATCCCCAGACATCAAATAGGGCTAGATGTTCTTTTAAGGATTTGCTGAAGCAAGGTGACTGAGAAGGGTCATGTGGAGAGAAGAGAAGGTCCTACAGGGGGTTTCTAGAATCGTGATGGGCAGTTCCAAAGAGGCCAAGTCATGTTCTAAGAATAAGCAAGTCTTTATTAACAGCTATGCTCCATACATAACACCTCATGTAATTCTCATGACAACCTTATGAGGTCATGCTATGATTATCCAGATGAGAATGATTTCCAGATGAACAGGCGGGAGTAGAAGGAGATTCACCAAGTAGGACAGCACTTGGAAGCTGGGCCGCTTCCCCTCCACACTCCACTGCCTTTTGGCAGAGAAGACAGAAGCATGACTTTCCCCCAGAAGGACAGGGTCCCAGAACCAGCCAATCCGGGTCTGATGCTGCAATCTCTAACTTTACAGTGAGTGAAACACGTACGAGATTTGCAAAAAGGCTCAAAAGACCAAGGTGACATACAACAAAAAAATCTCCTTTCAATCACCATGCCTGGGCCCCACTTTCTTCCCCAAAGCAACTCCTGTTGTCAGATGCTGGTACATATCCCTGCAAGAAGTGTATGCATATTCTTTTGGACAAATGTAGCATATGGCACATAATGTTCTGCTCCCGGCTTCTCCCACTTCACAATATATCTCAGGAATGATTCCACATCAACACATGTAAGCTTGTCTCATTTTTTTTAAACACTATAGATTGATTTTTATGCTGAAGTCCTTTTCTGACTGCCGGTGATTAATTCTTATCAAGCACAGTTGACAACAGAGGAAAAAAGTCTTACAAAATTCCACTCCGAGAGATTTTATAACAAAACCACAAACTCCAAATTTGGTTAAAGTTCAAAAAGTAAAAAGAGAACTACCAGTATATTTTCAAATTAAATGATTCTGGACAAAACAAGGTGAAAGACCCCGAAGTAACATTATCTTGATGAACCCAGACCTAAAAGTGCTGAAATTGGTATATTTTTGTTGTTGTTTCTCTCTTTTTTTAAATGTTTATTTATTTTTGAGAGAGCAAGCGGGGGAGGGGCACGGGGGGGGGCAGAGGATCTGAAGTAGGCTCCGTGCTGACAGCACAGAGCCCGATGAAGAGCTTGAACCCATGAACCATGAGATCATGACCTGAGCCAAAGTAGGATGTTCAACGGACTGAGCCACCCAGGCTCCCCGTTGTTTCTTTCAATAACTAAAATCCCTTAAACAGGGAAGATGATTTGCAAGCAACTTAATCTTAAGGATTCAATACTGCCCTTTCACATGCAAAAGGGATTCCTCTACTTTTCCCATGTGAGGCCTCTATTTTCAAACAAAAAATTGTGGTCCTTCATATAATTGTATTGTGTTTACTATCTGCTGGTCGTAAAGCACATAAAGACAAGTTTCTAGTAACTCAGTAAAGTTTTAACACGTTTTTGTTCTTTTAAAGTATATCTGAAAATGTTATCGCATGAAATTATTTGGTCTACAGACGATTGGGGTACTGAATGAATGAATGTGGGTTCAAATAACTGTGAAGTAATGAGGGTTGAAATAACTCACTTCCCCTCCCAGGGAGTGTGTTCCCACAAAGTCTGGGGCACACTGGTTTGTGAGCATGCTTCGGCTCTTTCAGGGCCTCTTCCTGACTCCTTCCTCCCTGTTTCCCTGTCTTTTCTCCTCTATGTAACATTACAGTTGAATGAAGTTTCACAAATTATCCTGCAAATACAAGTTTGGTGTTCGAGAAATGTCAAATAGGTAGGTTGCTGTGCTAGAAAGTTAAGAGTCTGACCCAACCCACCTCACCACTTCTTATAACCCCGCATGGCCCAGAGGTACCTACAAAACGGAAGGGATCTCAGAACGGATTAAAATTCATGCAAGAAGCCAAAGCACAGGAGGGAGCCAAGTCCCAGAGAGATCAATAAACATCCTCCATGCGACAGCCACTCTGGAAGGAACACCTATCACTTCACAGCCCTGTCACCATTTTCCACAAGGGGCTAGACCACGGGAATCCCTGGGGCAGGGATACACCCCTGGGCTCTGAGGCTTCTCTCTGGAGGCTGAGACTCTGAGTCACATTACACTCGGTGTCTGTGAGGAGTAGAGAAGCTTCTCCTTAAACCACCGGAGTGATTCTAAATTCTGGCCAGAGAAATGCACTGGACACATAATGCAAGTTCTCTAAATTCACCCCTATATCCAAGTTCTAATGATTATTCCTTTGCAACGCCTCATCCATCTGCCTCCTCCTTTGTGTCCTACAGACCCAATCCTGATCATCCTGCTACAACATCTAAAATCTGAGTTGCTGCCACCGGCTTCCTGGCTGGTTCGCCTCCAGTCATTCCTCCACTCCGATCTGTCCGACTGGTCACTGTCGGACCAGCTCTTGAGAAACACGACCTCACCCGGGTCCATGGTTTCGCCTTACCTAGCACGACTTTTTGTTTTGTTTTTACTTTGGCTTTTGTGAGATCTACTTCCCTATGGCACCCTTTGTCCAAAAGAAGTCCAGCCAGAGAAATCTAACATATAGAGCAATTTGTTGTGAAAGCAGAATTTTTCTGGTTTCACGGTGCTAAGACAAATAAAAGGGTCTGAACCCGGGCCGGGCAGCTTTCGCGCCCCGTCCCACCCCGAGGACACAGTTTTAAAAACTTCTGGCTTGCTCGGAAGATAAAGCTTAAATCAAAATGCTTCACACCCAAGACATTTATGATCTGTTTATTTCCCAATCATCACCCATGGGTCCTTTTTGACACAGCCACGTTCTTTAATTTATTCTCTCTCCAGCCCCACTTACCCCACCCCGTTAGTCCTCCGAAAGCCTCTCCCACATCTGGGTTTCTGTACTCCACATCCCTACTTTGTAACCGCTCAGAATCCCATTGTGATGACTTCACTTTGATAAATCCTGTTTTAAGACAAGGTGAAATTCCAACTCGCCCCCTCCCCCCCCCAAAAAAAATCTCATTTACTGGTGCATTTAACCGGTTAAGTCACGAAGGCTCACCAACTTAGGTAGCAGTTTTCTTTGACCTGAGTGGGTCTATCTTCAGTGGGACGTGAGCACGCACTGAGTTTCATGTATACCCACTCATGGATACCTACCACCTCGTTTTGCACATAGCAGGCATTCATTAAATATTTAGCAATTTATTACTCCCAACTGACAAGCCAGAGTGAATTTTTAATTTTCTTTCAGATAATCTAAAAGGAGTCATTACTAGGACTCCCCAAAAAGCCTATGTGTTTCTTTAAAAATAGGAAAATTTGGGAGCCCCTGGGCGGCTCAGTCAGTTGAACGTCCCACCCTTGATTTCAGCCTAAGTCGTGATCTCAGGATTCGTGAGATCAAGCCCCGAGTCGGGCTCTGCGCTGACAGCATGGAGCCTGCTCGGGATTCTCTCTTTCCCTCTCTCCCTCTCTCTCTGCCCCTCCCCCACTCATGAAACCTCTCTCTCTCAAAATAAATAAACAGTTTTTAAAAAAAATAGGAGAATTAGGTTTAATGGGTTGCTCATTTTGCTGCTCTTTCATTTATATTGTCCTCTGATATTTTATACCTGCTGCCTCTAGCCAAATCCAGGCTCACTTTTGGACAAGTCGACGGAGACTGATCACATCTATGTTCCATTTAGACCTGAATGGACCTACCTATCCTTATTCAATAAACGGATGAGAATTTATGGTCCATGTTTGCTTCCCATCAGAGGTCAAACCCACATATGGCCAAATCCTCATTTCTAAATAAACCCAGCTAGAGATGAGAATGAGAATGTGTGACAGGTACGCAAAAGGTAGTCGAGAATACTTGTCTGACACATGGTAAAAGTTACAGAATCTTAACCGTCACTTAAAAAGAACACTTTCACGGGAAACAAGGATTACTATGTCAGTCTGATAAACACCACATTTCCAGTCCCAATATCATCTGCTGTTCTTCCCAGCTGTGTTTGCTCATCACTGTGTACATAACATATGCATAGATTCAGGAAATAAACTAGCAGTCTTTCATGACCTGTCTTACAGCTCACATCTTCCTAGATCCTGAGGTTAGGGAACAGGGCACAGTACATCTCGTTTTAACCACACGGACCAACTGACTTTCTAAGACTTTGCATTTGAGGTGCAACTTGTCCCACACGTGCAGCATCCACTGGGGGATGACCTTCCAGGTGCTGGTACTCGGTCTGCCCAACCGGATGTGCATTCGCAATGCTCTCTGTGCACGACGCTGCTGTGCTGGTTCCCTGGCACCACAACTGTACCCCAGCATTTGCAGGTCCCACGACCTACCTTCTTTCCTAAGATCTCTCCGATCCCCTACCTGAGTGGCACAGGGGCGCTCCCCACAAGGTCTGGTGGCAAAGACTTCTCAAATACTCTTCATAATAGCATCAGACAGCTAGTTTTCCCTCCCCGTGCTCTACTGACCACCTCTAGCCCATCGCTGCGCTCGTACTGTTTCCTCTCCTATGATTAGCGGCCACCTAGCTCTTGCTTCTGTAGACAAACTGCCATGACATCTCATGACATTTTCTCTATTATTTCTCTGAGGCAATGACCAATCCAGTCAAGTGAGGTACCAACCAAGAGCTCATACTTTTAAGGCATTCTCCTCGGTGGCCAAAAGAAGAAAAGCAAAATCACTTCAATTTGGCCTCCCACTGAACTCCGAATGCCAACACAAAAGTCTTCTACAACCAGCGAAGCGAAAGTAATTCGCGTGGCTTCCATTGCTAACAAACTTCCAAGTCCTGCCAATTGCAGATATTCCTAGTAAGCAGCAGAAGTTTCTACTGCCATCCTGGATGATGACAAAGTGCTCTCCTTCATCAAATCATAAGTACGGGTATGCCATAGCTCCTAAGTTCCAAAGAAATCCAGCCCAGTTCCCTCATTGACAATTTCACAAATTAGGCTTAAACTTCTAATAATGCCTAAACTGTTGAAAAACTAAAGCATGAAATCAAAGTGTTATTGGTAATAACTGGGCATTTAAAACCAATAGCAGACTGTTTCTTCAGACAATACAAATAGGGTAACTTCAGTCTTAGTTAAGAACTGATTCCTAACCAAATGATAATGTGCCCTTGTTCATTTAAGGAAGCTGTTACTTACCAAATTCTCTCCAAAAATGGTTTATAGAGGTCACTTTCTAAATTTCCAAGTGACTTAAGTCCACACCTTGAGACAGCAGGATACGGCACATGCCTAGTAAGCACAACTAATCACCACCATGGTTTAGCTCCTAGCCCCTCACTCCTGCCCCCAAGCACCAAGTTCATCTTGTCCAGCAGCCGTGAGGTAAAAGCATAAAGGCTGTTCTCCTTGAGCAACACCTGAAATATTTAATTCCTTCTCACCGCATAAACAGACTCATTCCTCCATCATTCACCTCTTAAAAAGGTAGAGTAACAACTAAAATTTTAGACAGTCATCTGAGATCCAGGATGGCTGTGGAAAAAATGTCTCCCTGTGCTCAATGCCACTTCTTTTCAATGGAGGAGAGCGAGGAGATAATGATGTTCTACACTGATTCTATTTCCCAGCCATATGGAGAGGAGATGCGCCCCCAGCTCCAAATGAAAAATTAAGAAATTTTTTCATTCACCTAACCATGGGAAATCCTTAAAAGCCTCCTCTCAGCATCACACACAAACTCATACATGAGAGAGTTGAGAAGCCTAAGGAACACTGAATCTGCCCTTCATCTTACTTCTGAAGAATTCACCTGAAGGCTGGAATGCATCCCGGGCTACACAGCAAAACAGTGACTGAGCTGGAAAGGGAAATCCAGTTTACCCATCCGTCAGGGGAATGTACACACCATATCTTTCTTTTTATAATACAGATCGTTTTACAGCACACAAGTATAGCCGCACACTCCAAATAGTGCAGAATCCCTCTCCTCTTAAGAAATGACCGGGAAGTTGGACCCGGCCAAGTAGAAGATGTAGAGATCAAAATACAGTATGACCAAGTGTGATGGGCCTAGCCTCGGGGATGAGGGACACTGGGCAGAAGAGAGCTCCAGAGATCAATAAAGGGAATAACAACCTGATTCCTCTTGGCTTTGGTGTGGTGCAGGACGAGGGAACACAATTTAGTAAGGGAAAAGCCTGGATTAGGAGGTACTGAGGGATACAGACTGGCAAACACTTGGGCATATCCAAGGATGTCTATCAGCTAGTAGCCAACTCTGATTCCTAGGCTGGGGTGAGGGCATAAGAAAACAATGGGTGCACAGATCGTGGCTGCTGAGAAGCATATTAAGCCATGGATTCAGAAAATAAGCCTCTAATTATTCAAACTTGGGAACAAAGCAGGTGATAAAGTTGGGAGACACAAGAAAATCTCGGGTTTCCATATTAAGGCAAAAGGTCTAGCCAGAAGAGCCACTAAGACATTTCCCAAGTGTTCGAAATGAAGTGATAGGCTAGTTTATAATTGACTTAAAGTCAGTAATGACAACGTATGGGAAGGTTAACTCCAGGCTCACAGCAGATCTCTAATGTTTGTCAGTTCTTCTCTCTCCCAAGACCAACAACTAGGTGGTTGGTCAGTGCACACTCAGAAGTGGTCTAGGACCCAGCTGTTGAAAAATTAATGAATCTAGTCAATCACATTCCCTAAGGTACTTAGAGCTGCTGCGACTGTGGGACAAATGGGAAATTTCTACATCTGTGTCCTCATCCGACAAGATCTATATTCGAAAGGCCCTATTCACTCAACTGGTGATTTGCTTTAGAGAGCTTGACCAATGTGAAATCTCCAAAACAAATGCCTGCCTTATTCCCTCAGGAATTGTATTATAAGGTAATCTCAATTAGAGCTATCAAAGCAGTTTTTGTTTTGTTTTGTTTTGTTTGTAAGTAGATCCCTCACAGTCAGTGAAATTGCTAGTGGTTCTCAGCAGCACTGACCGTTTTCAACTCTGGCAAACAGGAGGTTCTCATGCCTTCAACCTCAACCGTGGCGCATTGCTTTATCAGTGGCTCCGATGTAAGAGCCACTTTATAAAGCATGACCATTCTGAAGAGTCACAAGAAGCTTCCCCCTGTTGACGCCTTACAAGGTACGGAGGCTTCAACGCCGAAGGTGGCTTCAGCACAAAACAACTCATTACAAGATCACATCCCTAACGCAGACACGTTTCTTTCTTATACTGATATGTGATTCGATACCATTTCTTGAGAGGGGCAAAGAACTTGGTGCTGTACCAGGGAATACACCCCCATGGCTGCCCAGGTCTCTGAAAGATTTGCCACACTTTGGCATCCAACTGGAAATGACATTTCTTAAAAGCATTATTCTTTGGCTGGTTACATACATGTGATCACAGGTACACACACTCAACACCTCTCCTACCTCTTCTTTGGAGTAGGCATCGCGGAAGAAACGCCGCCTTTGTTAATATCCATCCTACTACTGTGTCCCCATGTCCGTCTTCCCCTTAATCCATTCTGGAGATACTCTGAGCTTAACTGTGAAGAGTGTGTCTGGCCATTCAAGTGTCAAGCCATAGCTCTAACTGATCCTATGGAATGATCACGTCTCCACCTGGACCAATTTCTCTAGCCTCAAGTCAAGCCAAGAGCAGTTGTGGACAGAGTCAATACTGAACCCGATCCAAATGTCATCAGTCTCCCTCCTACCTTAATTCTCTATGCCCAGTTTTACATGGAGAGCAATGCCATTCGTTTTCTTATTAAAGGGATGAAGTATTATTTTTATTATGATTATTTAAGATGTGTGAGGGTTTTCTTAATTAATATTAGATGATTTAAAAAGAACTTGTCTCTCCTAGAAATGTCACTGGTAGAATGCATCCAATTTTTCTCTAATGTGGTGCTTTCCCTGTCCATAAAACTTATTTGATTAGCAGTACTATAGAAGCTAAAGCTTTTGTATGCAGGCACTCAAGCATAATTTAATCATTTTATTTAAGCATGAAAAAAATGATTCTGAAAGCCCTGTTAGGTAAAATATCCCTGATTAGTTTAAACTTACATTTGCAGGTATATTAAAGGTGAAATAAATCACAGAATGTTCAGTATGCAACGGAATAGTGTTAACTTTGTTATAACAGTCAGCAGCAAGTTAAAAATTGTAGTACTGGAGAATGTAAGGAACAGATGTCTCAACTTAAATAACTATATTTAAGCAGATTATTTAAAAACAAATTTTGTTTTGTGTGAACCCTTTTTATATTACCAGGATTTTCACCTATGGAAACCTCTTTCACAGTCAAACAAGATAAGGTCCTAATTGCATAATACCATTTATCTGCTGAGGCTAAAAGTGCCAACAAATGAAAATGCACATGAGGCAAGAGATTGTCAGAATAGAAAATTGTCTTTTTTTTTTTAATTTTTTTTTTGTTTTTTTGTTTTTAAATAACCCACTCACACTAACAAAAGACTGCAGTAGCTTCCAAATTATAGGCTGTTATTTTTAGTGGAAGTGGCTCAATATTCATATTGGAGCAGATGCAGCGGTTTAACAAAACAGCTCTTCAAATCCTGCACAAATTGAAAACAGGAAAACTGATTGCATTTTCTCTTATCACTTTCCTTTTCTGAATTGACACTTTTGGCCTTCTGAAAATTTACACATGGCTTTCATCTCAACAGCACCTGCTGATCAAATAGAAACCTAACATTTTCATGAAAATGGTATAAAGGACTAGTTTTGTTCTAAACACTGCAAAGGGCATCAGTCACCTACTTGATGGCAACAATTGCTGTGTATAAAGCATATTCACGATAGTTTTATATTTTCATTGAACTTTTTAAAAAATATGTTAAGTCCCTTCTGCTTTTTTCCCCATATTCACTTCTGTATGACTCAAATTTCTTTGACTCAGTTTTGCCTAATACTTAGTTGTGTTATGCAAAGACTATGTGAAGTGTATAAAAGGACAGATTATACTAAGAAGATAACGAAAATACTTACTATTTTCTCTGCCTCTGCTTGGAATATACACATATTTGTTTTTACTGATTACGGTCTACACCATGTATATGGGCATAAAATACATATATATCCAATTTTCGCTTTTGTACCCACCAAAAGAAAAGAGGAAACAAAAAAGTCGAAGTCAGGCCCTATTTTGGAAGGGGTCTTACATATTCTTTTATAGACACAGATTGAGCAGGTGCTCTAATGTCTGAGTGCCCCGGACTGGGGCAGCACAGTTAATACCCAAGCACAAGCTGGTAAACACCTACGTGATGTGACCAACTGCTCCCTGGAGTTATCTGAGACCAGGTAAAGATCAATCTTGAAAATGGGTATCCTTATATGTACTATGTGCAAGATTAATAGCTGGGCTGCAGCTCAGATTTTTAAACAAAAGTGTTCCACATGTTTCTCTGTGACACCCCATTCTGGGTAAAATTAAAGGTGCTCATGAGACATGCTACCTGTCGGTTTCTTAGCCAAAAGAGCTCTACCCCTTCTGAAGGATTCCGGGTTGTCCATTCCCATTCTGCCTGGGTGATAAGGTAACCTGAAGGCAGAAATGACATACGGTAATGTATGTGCCACTCTGGCCAGTTGGTCTGTGAATTTCAGTGTTTCATCATGCTCACTGAGGCAACAGCAAACCTGAAATGTCAATATGCTCAGTCAATGGAAGTGAAATAATGGGTCTCTATTGTCTTACCCAATCGATCTGCCGCCTTCAACAAGGAAACATGCCCCCCCTGGCTTTAAACAAATTTTAATTAGGCTTTTAGTTACTGGATCATATTTACCTATGAAAACACCTATGTTGATGATGTGTAGGAGGCAAACGATAATTTCTTCACTTTTATCCATTTTAAGAACATTACAAAGTTGATACCGTAATTTTTTGAAAGACACTCTTGAGTCAATAAAACATTTTTTCACTCTTCTTTTTTTAAACCCACTCCAAGGAAAAAACTCCGTGTTTCAAATCCAAAATACAAATCTACCTAACAGAGTCAGAATGATGTTTTTTTCCTCTAAACCATGTTGAAACCACACCATAAAATCAACCAATTGCATATTAAAAGTAGCCTTCATTCCCTTTGCTCACTCATTCAAGTAGGCACCACCGTTAACATCAATCCAACACCCATTCAAAACAAGTCACACAAAACCAACCACGAAGGATCAATTCCAAAAGCCACTACCCTTTTTGCTCAGTTTATCAATCCTAAACCGAGGGGGTGCATGAAACTCCAGTTAAAATAAGGGAGATGGTTGTGACAGCGGGGAGGGGTGGGGGATGAAGAGAGAATAAGACATTTAAGTCATTCAGTTTCGCCTAAGTTCCACGGCCCTTCCCTGCACCACAAGAGAGACAGGCTCACCTTAAAATAAAAATTAAAATAAACTAATCAAGTTGTTAAGCAGCTTTTTTCTCTCCCCTCTTCATCTAAAGGCTTCAGCATTCAGTCAATAAATAATCTATTGTTCCCCCTTTATCGAGTCTCTTTAAACCTATTCAGACTGGCAAAACTAAACCCAATTAAAGATAAGGCCCTCCGGTAATCTCACCTCGGTGAGTCCTGTCTGGATAGCAGAGGTGATGGGAGATAGCGTCCAGGCCAGGACTGATGCCTCCTCCTCAACCCCACACAACAAAAGGCAGATTTCTCTTTCTCCCTCTGCTAATCTTTAAATGTAAATTCTCTCCGCCAGCTAAGAGGAGCGACAGATAACATGTTACATCTTCACTTCTCCTGGTCTTATCGACTTCTGAATCATTTGGAAAGGGAGAGAGGGAAAGAGAAAAGCAGCTTCCCCGCTCCCCCCACCCCCCCCCTTCCCACCCCTCCTTCCTCCCCGCTCGCCTCCCCTCCCCGTTCACGGAGATTACCTTCTGGCAAAGGAGCGCAGGAGAGGCGGCCGCAGCCGAGGCGGCACCCAGACCGCGGCTTTGTATTCATTAAACACACATCGGAGCTTATCAGAAGTAAAAGGCTTGTCAGGATGGCACATTGTGTGTGAGTGAGTGTGTGAGCGCAGGAGGGAGAGGAGAGAAGCCAACGTGCATCAGGGTGATTACAATATCAGCAGGGCCCAGATGGAAGCAGGAAAATAAACAGAGGGTGCGTGTGAGACGGAGCGGGAGAGGGAGGAAAAGTGGGAGAGAGAGGGAGCGAGGGAGAGGGGAGAGACACAGGCTGGAGGGAAGAAACCAAAAGGGATGGAGGGGGTGGGGGCTCAGGCCCCAGGATGGGGGGGGTGGCCAGTGGGCACAAGGTACCCCAACGCTGGCTGAGGGTGACAGCCAGCGCTGGGGGTTGCCTACAATCCCCAAAACTGCCCCCTCCTCCCAGAAAAAGGGAGGAATGCAGACTAGCAAACTGCATCGCCCAGGTTCCAGGGCCAGACTGTGACCGTTCTGGAGGTTCTGTCAAGGTCAGAAGGGATCAAGAGTCCCCTTTTCGGCAGAGCATAACAATGAGACATTCACCACCTCACCTCCATTCGAATTGCCACAATTTGCAAAACAAACCTATTTGAGCCCTCACAGCAGTTACTGCAGTCTTCCAGACCAACCTCAAGTGGAAGTTCTTGTCCCTTTCTTTGCGGGCCCCAGCACTCCTAAATTCCAGCCCTCCCCTACCCATGCCAATGGAGATGGACACAGATCTGAAATGTCTTTCCCTGGGCTTGAAAGTGTCCCAGCAGAAGACTTGTGCAGCCAGTATCCCTGTGATAAGAAGGACCACTTGTGATTGGTAGCTACAGGTGACTTAGACACCTGCTCCACCTCCAGAAATTGTGTTGGGGGAGGGGGTTCCCTATGTATACATCTGAGAGTCTATTTTGGAGGTGGGAATTTGAAATTGAGGCAATCAATCTCAGCCTGAGCTGCTTCACAGCTCTTCACCCACCCAGAGCCCGAGAATCAATCAGAGAACAAGCAAGAGCTAATGTTCCTCCGTCAGACCAGAGTTCACCCTCCACCCCAGCAGGGTCAGGAGGGAGATACACCTGAGTAGTCCCATGGGAGCCCCTTTTCACTTTTAAATGCACCCATCAGACAATCTGAACATCTGATCAGATCCTTAATGGAGTGCAGATAATGCAGCAAAGAAGGTTATTTTATTGGGGGAAGGGGGCGTATTTGGTTGTGTTGTATTTAAAGGCACTGAAGCTTGGTTAAGAAGCTCTCACTGCAGTATGAAGAGAGCAAGTTCAGAATGAAGGAGCCAATAAACTGCATAATTGTGCATGACATACACCGTAACCCCAGCCGCAGTGAAACTCCGGGTTATAACATAGCTTATATACGGATCTGGATAGAAAGGGACAAAACGGTAGCAAGGAGGGAAGCATAAGGCTACTTAGTAGAGAAAAACACAGAAAAGGAAGACAGTCTCTTAGAGACAAATTTGAGAAGAGGCATTGTTTCATCACCACTCCCCTGCAGAACACTTTGCCAAAAACCAGTTTCATGTGTGGTGGACCCCACCCCCCACCCCACCCCCACCCAACCCCATGCGCCCACCCCAAGAAAAGAATTAAGAAAAAATTTGACAGGTAAGGCAAAGTGAAAATAAGCTGGACATAGGTGGGGGGAAGGGCACGTGTGAAAAATCTTGTCATGCAATGAATGTCAGATAAAAAGGGGTCTGCCACAATCCTCCAGTAATCCAATAATGTGGAAAAACCTCGTGGTTATCACTGAGACGAGAACAAGGTAATATTTCTCCATAAATCTTCAAAAAGTGGCCAGGTTCAGTAGTTAGAGAGGGGTGCAAGTGTAGGAAGTAAGCCATTTGGCAGGGCACCTTACAAAATCAAGTGAACTTTAAATGGGTGAAAATCGGTCATTCTGACATGTTTTAAGTTGAATAACAGATTTCTGGAGTATCATTTGAGTTCTCATAAAAGCTCACCTTTCACCTTTTCTCTAGCTGTTACAGAAAACTGCATTCAGAATAACCAGACGCAATCACACATACCTTCCTCTTTATAACATTTTAGTTAGATCAATTTGGACACAGCCGACATGCAAATACCCGCAAAACCAACACAACTCTAGGAAGAAGACAAATACAACTTACAAATGCCCACTACCTTTTTACAAGCTCTTGGGGGGACAAAATGCTATTTAGAAAAACAAAACAATGCACTCCTAGTTTCAAACCCAGAAAAGGCTTACTTTTTTTTTTTTTTCTTAAGCATCCAAACACTAAAGGCAGGAAGAAAACTGTGCAAAACCTAATCTGCCAATGTTCTTATTCTGTACATGCACAGCACTCCTAGTACCACCTTGTTTGTTCATTGACTTTTGGCTCACAGTTCTAGAAAAGATCAACCAATTCTCAAATGGGAAGAATCCATGACTCTCTTCCAAAGCAAATACTTTGCTGCAAAGCGTTCAATTAAAAAAAAAAAAAAAAAAAAAAAGAACGCCATATAATAATCAAGAAGCATAATCACAGAATCAGCGTACAACAGAAAGTGGTTTCTATAATCACAGCTGTCTTAAAGTCCAAGCTGGAGACCAGAAATCTTAATTTCAACTAGTTCTTTTCTTAATAATAGGTTACCTTCCTATAAGAGCAAGAAGTCCATCTGCCCCAGGCAGATAAGTTTGGGAGCATTAATTCAGATAAAAATCTAGCATTTTCTTTCTTTCTTTGAGTATGTGAATTCTAGTGTGCTATAATGTGAGAATTCCAACATATGACCATTATGGCATAATATCTCATTGCTCAGCTTGTCATTATTTCATTTGTAATTCTTATGTTAATTATGTTCATAATTACTATAAACAGATGTGGTAGACATTCATGTGACCTTTCATTGCAGAACGCATTCCTCACTCGTTTTGCTTTAATTTCTCATGGATGTGAAACAGAAATGCAGATAAAAGAAAAAAAGCTTTCTAATGTTCTAATGTCTTACGCACCTAAGTTAAAACAAAACCTCCCTTCTTCATCTGCATTTCAACACATTAGAATATTCTTAACATTTAAGCTGCTTTACAGCACATTTTTAAATTGTACACTGAACCTCACTGCTACTCACTAAATTGTAGCTGGGGATGGCAAACAAAGGCTAGCATCCATGCCTAAGTTGTTTGTCCTTTTTATTATTATTTTTTTTAATATCAAAGGTTAATGCAGCAGAATTGTGCTTCAAAACCAAGTGCCTAGCAGCTACATACCGATTTATTCACTCATAACTCAACCATCACCCTCTTTACATAAAACGCATTTACAATAAAATCAGTATGGATTTCATTAGCTGAAAACCTCCTCGAATTTCATTTCTTTGGCCCTAATCTATAATTAGTGTGGACAGACAGGTGCAAACCCTTCTCTTCTACAGATGGCCACTGGAAATGGTGCAAAGTAGCTCCTTCTGTTTAAACAACACAGAGATAACCTGCTCTGTCTTATCACTTACAATTACCTCCATTAAACTGAACTAATGTTTGCTTTAATAAAATGTTCACTGTTCTTTAAACATTATTTAGGAACTCTTATATTAATGGCTGTAAAAAAGTGAAGTTGGAAGGTGTCTCTTTGGGTAATAATAACTTATTCTGGATAAAATATTCCCAGTGATGGATAATACCAGGTTCACAAAGGTGTTTCAGTGGATTTAACGTTGTTCATTATTTTGCATAAATAGGGTCAAATACGATATTTTTAAAAGGCACTTAAGTGACAATTTAACAAGTGCGGGGTGGGGGGGGGACACATTTTTCCTCAAGTTTAGATGTATGACAGGTTTAATTCTTTTCTTACAGATTTTAACTTGCTAGTAAAGAACATAACTTAAAATCCTGGGTTGCTTTCAAAGGATATTTACGTTCACTTAATTTTATGTATTTAACTTCTGATCGATGACTCTGAAAGTTGTATTAAGTTCATCATTTTTAAGCCACGTGTAAAAAATTAACTACGACTATAAGTGCACTCTGTAAGCACATGGTTAAAAATTACTCCGTTCCATAATAAATCACTTGTATGAAGCCAGAGATCACGTCTCCCTGCTTCTGCTATCAATAAAGCCTGTGGATCACTATATGAGGAATAAGGTGTCCATAAAACAAAAGAACTTTTAAACACCCAAACAGCAATAAATAGCTTTTCTCACTGAACTTACATAACTTACAGTAATAGACTCCAGTAAAATGCAACTGACTAGGGGTTTTTTTCACATGCAAATCCTGCAGGTGCCAATTTTTCAGACTGCTTTGCTATGAAGAGCTATGTTGCCTGCATAAAACCTCAATGAAGAAGGCTCCGTATTCAGTGCCTGTCAGCTGATGTTCATATCAAAGAAGTGAGAAACAGGATTTGACAGTGAAGAATGTCCTAAACTGACAACCACTGGCCAGCATTCCTATTGGAAGCATTTCTTTCTCGTGATCCCTTTTCAATGTTAAAAAAAAAAAAAAAAAAAAAAAAAAGTGAGTCTTTTTTTTGGCTAAGCTTCTATTTTCCAATAAAATAAATGATAATGGCATCTTACGTTTGTGTATTTCTTTGCAATTTTGAAGGGCTCTTTTCTCTGCAAACATGAAGACTAACACCCTCGATGGGAGAGCTCATCATCCAATGCTGGCATTAAGAGCAAGATTTCACTTTTCTTCAGGAAGGACAAATTGTGAAAATATTAAAAAGCTGCAGTGCTGTGGCTGCAACCACACACTGCCCTACTCTCTCCAGCAACTTCCAATTGAATAGTGCAGTTTGCATTGTATTGCAAGTATAATGCCTCTTGTTAGGAAGGTCCTTTAAGAATCGTTTTTGAAAAATCAAATTAATAGCAAGTGTTTGTGGGTCACAGAGACCACGCTGACAAAGGAAAATATCATTTCAAAGACTTCTGGGCTGCTTTGAGTTGTCCAAACATTAAGGAAAAAATAGACCATTTTCCCCATTGCTTTTATTAGGTATGAACTGGAGTAGGTGTGGAGAAATACACACTCAAATGCTCCCACTCAATATTTAGCTTTCCACATAAAGTGCTGTCTAAATGGTTTACAACAAAATTATTAATGCTTAAACAAAGGCTTTTAATATAAAGTTCTTCTCTTAGCATAAATCTTAGGTAAAGTCGGTTTTTAACATGCACCCAGAATGAGCCTGATTCCTGGGTTACTGGGTTGGAATTTTCTCTTTTGAAAGAATAAACCAAAGAAATACCAAATGTTAAATACAGTACAAGTAAATCAATGATAGTCTTCAAGTTCCTCAGCATCCATCCTGGCTGTAAGAAAAGCCTGGGTCAAACTAAGATTCCCTGATGAATCCTGGGTGAGATGATCAGACCTCCCTTAAAAAATAACAACCACTAAAAAAAAGGAAAGGAAACCAGACAGCCCTATCTATGCTATTTGAAAGCCCCCGTAATATTAATACCAAATTAGACTTTCAGGAGAAATCAGGGGGAAAATCCACAGAAGTATGAATTTGCTTCTGTTTGTCCACATCACAGCTGACATAAACACCCAGGTTGGGGCTATGAGGGTTTAAGAAACAATGGTGTTTGTTGACCTTTTGTAAGGAACTGTGTGACAGGAGAAACTGGGCACAGCAGAATACTCACATGGTCAAGGCAAAACACAGCGATAAACTAAAAGGAGGCCCCCAACACTAACAAACCGTTTATCACAGAGAAGCTGGTCAATTTGTATTCTAGTGAGTGTGGGCTCACTGGGCACAGAACCAGTTCCACTCCTGTTTTATGCAAAGGGAGGGGGAAGATAATAAAAGCCACTGAGTGCGCTTAAAAAGCATACAGATGTTTAAAAGGAGACTAGGAGAGGGGAAAAGAAAACAAAAAAACAAAAACCTGTAAAACAGATTTCAGTTCACACAGAAGGTAGAAAGAAAATGCTTTGGTCAGCAACCCGACCTTTATCAGGGGATAAATCAATTTGCAGCAGCTGTGGACAGCCATTTATACACAGGCCCTGGGCAGATTAATTAAGGGAAGCGAAGTTAAAAATTCAAGGGGGCTCAGAGTTACATTAAGCACATGAAGTTGGTCTGAAGTGGCCTCTTCAGCTCCCCTGGTCCTTACTCCCTCTCCCTGGCCTCAGTGACTGGTCGTGCAGGACCCTCTCCACAAGGAATACTAGCTATTCCTTAAAGCGACATTCTGCAGGTTCCCTCAGGGGGCAGCAGCCAGGCTGGGGCAAGCTGGGATTTGAGGTGCCCAATCTTTAAAAAAAAAAAAAAAAAAAAAAGGCTACGTTCTAAAGACTTCTCCCCTATGCTCAGCAAGGAATAAGGAGATCGAGGGCTGCGAGGCTCCCCAGGCAAACCCTGCAAGCTGAAAGGCCTGGGGCGGAGGGGGTGGATACTATTTTTAGTTACAGTCTTGGTTCACATCCTACTTCCCGGCATCCCAGTACTCAAACTTTTCCAAGGGTTGACCGCCCTTACCAAGAAAAAAAAAAAAAAAAAGGAAGAAGAAAAGAAAATAAAGAAAGGAAAGGAAAAAAAAGGGGGGGGGTCAAAAAATGGACTTAAGCGCTTTGGGCCGACGCAACCGTCTCTGCTTAAGGCGTCCTGGCCAGCGCAAAGTCCGCCCCGGGAGAGGGGTCTGGGCGCGCCAACCAACCCAGTCCTTTAAGGTTCGCGGAGAGCGGTTGGCGGCGGGGCCCGGGCGCCTCACCAGACCGGCTTCTGGAAAACGAAAGGAATTCGCGGACGCGGCTCCCCGTCTGCGCTCCGCTGGGCAGCAGCCTCCCGGCACAAAGCTCCGCGCCCCGCTCGGGAGCCGCGAGGCCGAGTCGGGGATGCGAGGGGAGCCCCCCCAAAGGGCGAGTGGCGAGGGCCCCGAGCGGAGGTCAAGGCAGGTGCGACGGTGCCCAGCGATCGCCGGCGATGGAGTCCCGGACCCGTCCGGGGTGAGAGATGCCGGGTCGGGAGACTCCGCCCGCCCCCTACCCGGGGGCTTCCGGCTCGAGCACCCCAAACGCCCAGTAGTAACAGGGAAAGTTCTCAGGCGGGCGCAGGGCGCCCAGATGCCGCTAAAAACACCCGGACCACAGTCGCAGCCGGGTCTCAAAGTTAACACTGCCTCTCCTGCTCTTACAGCTAAGTTTTCCACCATCGAAACATGCCTCTCCCTTCTAGTTAAAACCCCCCACGACGCTGGTTCAGGGCCACCTGCCAAACGCACCGTGGGCACCTTGACCAGTTGTTCTGTCCGGGGGTGGGGGGTGGGAGCTACGCAACATCTTCCTGCTTACATGCCGCTATGATGGAGGGGAAAGAAAAAAATATTTGTAAAAAAGACTGCGCGGGGAATCAAAGAGCGAAAATTGCATCCTTAGCTGACCCGTGAAGTTCAGTGTCATCTCCTACTGGAATCACCCACGATGTTCCCCTCGGCCCCGTGTGTAGTCCTACCCTAGCTGAGCGACAAGCACAGCCTGCAGCCTCTCGGCCGAGTAATCCAAATGAAGATGACGGTCATCAGAATAATAATTAACCGTAATAGCCGGGGGCCCGTCCCCGCCGCCCGCCCGCCGGCCCAGCCCTCCCGCGGGCACTTACACTGCACTGGGCTGGAGAGTCCCACCATCCGCCACGGGCTCCGAGCTGCAAATAAAACTTCCCGTCGTCTCGGCCGGCCCGCGGGGCGAGGGGGCGAGGGCGCGGCGCTCCTTCCCCAGCGAGGCCAGAGTGTCCGCGGCCACTCGCCCACGCGCGCTCGCCTCGAGGCCGCGGAGTCGCCGGCGGAGCGCCTGCGGCCGTCCGGCGCTGCGCACTGTGAGCTGCGGTGCAAAAAGCCCGGGGTCGGGGACGCCAGCCAAACGCAGCCTCCACGCAGAACCCAAGACTTGCGGAGCTCCGCTCCCCTCCTCCCGCCTCCCTCCCTCCCTCCGCTTTTCTGTTGTTGCTGCTGTGGCAGACAAATGTGATGTGGGGCGCAGGGAATTGCCACTGTCACAGGCGGCGTCTGCGTCTGCCTCGCCCGCCCTCGCTCACTCTCGAGGAAGGCGACGCATTTATCTGCAGGGCGGCCGGGCGTCCGCCGGGGAGCAGGAGCGCCGCGCGCTGTGCGCAGAGAGCGCCCGCACCAGGCCGGCCCCGGCGCGCGCCCGCGCCCCGGGCGCCGCGGCCGCTCGGGAGGGAGGCGGCGGCGCGGCCGCTACCAGGTGCAGGGGGGAGGGCCCGCGGCGGGGTGGGGGGGGAAGTGGAGGTGGGAGACATCTGTGTCGTGCAGGGGTCACGGAGGTCAAGTATATGTTAACAATGGGCAGGCCCGGCTCGCTAGGGCGCGCGGGCGAGCGGCCTCCCTCCCAGCCTCGCCCTCTCCTGTGCAGGCTGGACGTGAGGCTGGCTCCCTAATGATGCCTTCCCGGGCCGCCTGCTCTCCGGCGGCCCGAGTGCCCTGCAGTAACCCAAGACGACCACTTTCCCCGGCCATCTGGAGCGCTCCTGGCTGCCCTGCCTGCGTCTCATCACTGGCTGGAGAGACAGCTCTGCTAGAAATCAAGCCACTCTCAGATCTCCTCTCTAATCCCCTTCTGTTAGCTGATTTCCAGACTGACTATTTGCCTTCGCATTAGATAATAGCCTTAGAGAAAACAATTATCATTTTCTTTTTTTTTTCCTCTTTGTTTTTCTACTTCTCCCATAGTATACCGTTTAGAGGGGCCTCTTTCTATCTCACGTTTTGGTTGGATGTGTCCCCCTCCCCCAGACATTAATATCAATACTTTGGGGGGAGGGGAGAGAGTCCCAGAGGAGAAGATAGGGTGAAAGAATTTCAGATATTTCCAGAGTAAATAAATAATCTCTCAGTGAACAGGGCTAACAATTTGTTTGTACAGAGCAAAAAAGGGCTTGAATGATAATGAAAATATTAATATGTAGGTCAAATATGATCAGATAATGGCTTGCAATAAGTAAAATGAAATCTTTTAAAATTATTATGGAACGGTGCCACTACTGCAAATGTTATTATATTTAGTGCAACAATTTGAAATCCTACCCTAAACCATGTTCTTTTCCCAACTGGCCTACATCAATGCAGATTGTCCAATGTACATGTTTCTAAATCTCATCTTTACAAAGGAAAAAAAAAAATGCTTAAGATAGAGTCAGAGTGGCCTGATGCAGAGGGAACTGATGAGACATTCCTGGATGTTATTTTTTAAAGTGGTGCTCCAAATGTGTAATAGTGAGTAATATCCCTTCCCCCATCCTTTTAAACCCAGCTGGAGCTTCCAATTCTGAAGTCTTTTTAGACTCTACTAATTTTTAGCAATTCATTTCCAGAAAACACTCATTGTTCATTCTGCCCTCTCCTTGGGACATTTGACTAATGAATTATAATGGATTAATGAATTGTAATGTTAAGTCTTGGTATTTGATATTATGATGCTGTTAATTTGAATCTCAAATTTTATCAAGTTGGACATTCTATATGAACTTCTGCATTACAGCTTTTTTTTCACCCCTTGCAAATCTGAACCCCATTAATAATCTTAAGATATAAAATTTACATACACTACTGTAACACCTTTGTGTAGGAAATTATGTCAAAGCTTACTTATATTTTCTGTAGAGAAGCAAAAATATTTTGATATTTTATTATCCTATTACTTGTGTTCTTTCTTCTGCCCAAGTTGAAAATGAATGATTTGGATTCTGGAACAGTACATTTATCCTTATTAATAAAACATCTGAATCAGGAATGGTTCTTGTGAAATAGTGTTACTTCTGGAATCATATTTTAAAATTTAGAATTAAAGTAAATCAACAAGTTTTAGGATGTGAAAGATAGGGGAGAAATAAAATATACATATCATGCCATGCTTTTCTTCTCCCTGTAAATTGTGCCAGTGTAGGTGTGAAATTATAATAGAAATATTAAACTTCAAAATCAATGGACAGTAACTCATAGGAAATCAAAGCAGAGTTTTACATTTCCAGGCTAGATGCGCAACACCGGGGCATATATTTAAATCATGTTTTATAGGATTCTACAAGTCTTATAGGATCTTCCTTTATGCCAGCCATACCCCTGGAAAAACAGTAATCATTGATCTAGTTATATTTCTTTTTTTAAAGAAATACCAATGTTTTCTACTCATTGATGTATTTGGCTTTACATCAGTAGGATATTTCACTAAATCTGAGGGTTTGTTGTTGTTTTTTTTTAATTCTGATAACAGCAGCTGAAGAAAACACATCCTTGAGCTGATACAGAATGACGCAGTATATTCCTTAATCCCACTTCCCACACCCTTTACAAGCCTGTGTTCTACAAAACGTATAACATATTTTTCTAGAAGGTTTATCCTTGTATTATCTCCTAATTCCTTTATTTGGAGCAAATAAGTAACTATGGGGACCAGCTCGAGCATGTGGTGATTCTTAAATTGCAAAATCCAGGAAAATAAAACATCTTAAATGAAAAGGAAGGAGTTCATTGATATCTGTGGCGGGAGAGTGTGAATTACCTGGAAACAGTACAGGTCCACTAAAGATTTGCTTACTCTAGCCTTGGAGTAGGCGATACACATGATATAATATTCACAATACAAGGAACTATTAACTGATACATTTTTTTGAAACCAATTTGAGGAGACAGGGATCAGTATTAAGTCTTCCTATCTGCCACTCACAAAAGAGATCAAGTTTCTGTACCTTCAAGAGTGTTTAATTTGCTGCCCCCCCAAAATCATAAAAATAATTTTACAAAAAAAGATTATTTAGAAAAACAGACACCTACTAACCCTAATGAAACCATTAAATTGAAAAACAAAATGCACAATAATGTGTTCAACTGTAAAAAAGTCCTTTCTAGCAATTTTCTTTTTCTCACACTTTGGAACATTTTTTTCTCACATCATTAAATTTTCATTATTGTAAAGGTACCAAGTTCTTTCAATTTGCAGATTTTTTTTTCAGGAATGTTACGTAAAGGATGCTTTTTGTTTTCCCTTAGGCCAATCCTAAAAAAAAAAAAAAAAAAAAAAAAAGCTGAGGACTTTCAATACACAATTCAGATGAGTGCTTATTACCTTCTTTAGAGATGTGTGATTCAACTCTCACACAAAAAAAAAATCCTATGCAAAATGTTAACAAGTACTTAATTAGCCCTTTTAAATTTTTTTCTTATAGATCTTAAAGTTTAAATGACTTCCAAGCTGTGATTTTCTGTACCTTGAAAAAGTCCTCCTGTTTGCGTAGGTTGATGAAAATCCTTAATTGCCATGTTGCTTATTTCTAACAAAAAATTATTTATTCTTCTATTTGTGAAAAAAATAGAGTATGATAAGCATCAAGAATGGCAAGCAATAATTACATTTCCATAAATTTAGAACCTACCCACTCTTTGCCATATCTCTCCTTTTTCCTGTGTAATTCTATGTAGTTTACTTCCTTGAGCTTTGCATGGACAAGTTTTATTCCAAATCTTTTCAATTTTGGTATTTAAATTGTTTAAGGTCTCATTTTAGGACACAGACAACAAATAAAAGAATAAACTTCAGGGATCCTTTTATTTTATTCTATAGTATAGGAATTAAGTCACATATCCTTACTATGCACTCAGTGTACATTATAAATACATTTGTGCTTGGGACGCTTTTAACCTAAGATGACAAGCAGACTTTTTTATGGAAAATGTATAAGTTAAACCAAAAATGGCTCTCATCATCCCTTCAAATAAACTGATTATTTGGTCTGACTTAGTTGCAAGCCTACAGACGATGAGTTTGATTTTTATTTATAATGGCTACGTATTCAGATCGTCGTGTGTGTGTTTCTGTAGTGCTTTAAGACCAGTCTGCGCCCAAAAAGCCAAAGTTGCAGAATTTCAGTTATTTATTTAATTTGCAAAGTGAAATTTATTTAACTTTGGAAATTTTCACAAAATAATTCATATCAGTGCTTCTTAAGTGAGTTGTACTCTTTAAATATTTAAATATTTGTATTTATCAGATTTTGACACACTAAAGGGCAGGAACGCATTTACTGCATATGAAAACACACATGCCATACATACATAAGCACTTTTCCATGCATAACTATCTATAATCTAGTAATTATCTCACGTGACGTTTCGTAACTAATCCATGAAAAATAATGATGCCCCATAAAAATCTTATTCACGTGTTTCTAATTTGAATTGAATATTTTCCACCCCCATTTTTGAAGGTTGGTTTTTTAAATATCATAAGCCAGAATAAAATCGTATATCACTTCTCCCCTGCTGAAATTCTATATTCTCCATTTTTTCATGGAATGTGCCCAGAGAACTTATTTTTCCTCTTTTGCTGTATTTTTTTTTAAATTGGTGTCTACTCTGTATGATTCTCAATTAGGTGTGTATTACTGTGATCTAACTGCACAGGAGTCTTCGTTTTGTTCACTGAACAGTGTGTGGCACAAACTAGGTGCTCAATAAATATTTGTTGAATGAATGGATAAGATTTAAGTTTCATTACTTAGACGTCTTATCTACGTGAGTCAAAACACCACCAACTAGAGTCCTTTTTCACTGAATTATTATTAACCTAAGATTTTAACATTACCAATATTTTACATGAAGAAAATGTGGGCAACCGAAGAAAAAGGTCTTCCGTGTTGTTTTTTTATGTGTATTTTGATACTGCTTGAAATAATGGGAAGTTTGATGTGAAACATATACATGCTTGTGTGTTTTTAACTGTTTACAAAATTCATGTAGATTCTGCAATAAACCACAAATAATTCTGAAATTTCAGTTTCCTTTCTACAATAAGCTAGAACATACTAAAAAATACTATGGAAAGGAACCTGAAGCTAGAGGAATGCTAGAGATCAGTGATTCTTTCCTTCTAACCTCTTATAGGAGTTGAACTACCATGTATTCTTCAGTATATGCATTAATATGCAGTAAAAATTCACAAGCTGGTTCCTTTGTCTGGGGCATGTTCTCATTCTTTCACTTAATTATTGTATCATTGATAATTTATATAATCCAGACTGTTTAAATGGTATTTATATTTAGTAAAGAGTCATTTTTATATGCATATTTATGCCCTAGTTTTTCAGGATCACTGTATCTATGTCCACATTAAATCTACCCTTTAAAAGATGCATATGTTACAGTATTTTAATCATCTTATTTTTCCTAATCCTTTAAAAACATCAACCTACGCCATAGAACACTCCAGTCATATGGGTCTGATGAATCCCATATCACCTCCTAAGACTGTTTTCATGCGGGAATCACTACATCACTGTAGTACATTCACCTCTAGGGAGAAAAACAGCAGCCAGCTGGCTCTCAGCACAGCAGTGAGAAGAGAAGAAATTTTTGGCCAACAAATCTGTAGCAAATATAAACTGCTGTTAATCATGTTTGGCATGAAGTTGTTTTGAAATGTTCGTACTTTTTTCTCAACAGGGCTGGCCACCAACTGAGAGACCCCCAGTGTCTCAGTAGAAGATGCTTGAAAGGGGGTCTCCATGGTCTGGGACCAATGAGATTCCCCTGCCTAAGTTCCCCCGAGATTTTATCTGTGCCTTGAGGAAATTATTTGATTCATGTACCCTTTACATTAGGTACCTGTAAAACCACAGGATTAGTGATGTCAACAACC
This sequence comes from Lynx rufus, assembly GCF_022079265.1. Classification (NCBI taxonomy): domain Eukaryota; kingdom Metazoa; phylum Chordata; class Mammalia; order Carnivora; family Felidae; genus Lynx; species Lynx rufus. Next base: position 13,981,180 of record NW_025814841.1, on the reverse strand, counting down.
CTGTTTGCCCTGCCTTGCCATTTGGTCCAACTTTCTTGAAGGGGGAAAATATTTACAAGATACAAACTTTTTGTTTGTTTTGATTTAATATGTTTTCAGAGGAAAAAAGTCACTTCTTTATTTTTGAATAAATATTCCTCATTTAATATTTTTATAACAAAAGTCCTGTACGTATATACAATTATTTACAGTCTTATACATCTCATGGAAACTATATATTCTTTCAAACAGGAAAGGGCAAAGATATATATTTTTGACCAATGCATGTCAAATTTTAATGTCCTAAGCATCTGGGGAATTGTATTAAATTGCAGAATCTGGGTCAGTGGGTCCAGGGTGAGGCCTCAGATTCTGCATCTCTAACAAGCTGCCGGATAATGCCAATGATGCTGGCCCACACAGTCAGGAGCAAGGCTGCAGAGATTACTAGATGCACTGAGAACATCATACCTCACCATCCTCCTTATACACACAGAGCCTCACTTTTAAAGTTGGCACAAAAGCCCACAGCATTCATGTGCTCACAAAATATACAGAGAATCATCCAGGACTCTGACTTCATGATAGGAGAAAAGCATCCTCATGTGTGAATAGGTTCCTCACATCCACCCCTGTTCTTCAGGTACCTGCAAACAACAGAGGCCCCTCATCAGATAGTCATAAACTAAGTAGTCACAAAACTGTATAAACAAACCTGGAAGCTCTTCAAAAGTTGAGCCGTTAGTGGGTAATATGGTTAGGTCACTTGTGACTCCTCCCTAAGGGGTCAGGGATAGCCATCCCTTGCCTGGGATTATATCTGCCTAGTGCAATGTCTAACTCAGAAAAGGTGCTATAAACTAATGAATTCAAGGTGTGAAACTTATTACAATTTCCTTGTACACAGCCGTGAGCCGTTTCAATCCCCCTTTTCCTTTGGGTAAACAAAGGGTCTTCACTCAGCCCGAGTCGTCTCAGCTCACCCACTTATAAAAGTAGTTAACTTCATCCTATTGACATGTTATGACAATCATGCCATAGTGCACTGGTTTAGCTGAAGTATCTAATACTTTCAAAGTTTAATGACAGTTGAAGACTAATAAAAACAGAGAAATGTATATAGTTTTCATAAATGCAATCATGCAGACATTTCCATTTCTAAGCCTTCCCCTTGGGTCTTATAGGGGAGTTTTGCATATTGGGAAGAAGTCTAGGCCAGGTTAATTTCTTGTAATTCATTCCGAGCCTTTTGAGCTGGAGGAGGTTCCACTGAAAGTTCTTGAAAACTAACAAAACAAAACACAAAAACAAAAACAAAAAAGTTCACGGAATTTGACGGTAATTCTAACATACTCTCTCCCCCTATCAGTAAGTGGATATATGTTTGTGCTCCAAGCCTCTTCTGTTCTCACCTCTTTGGGGACCATAATGGCAAACAACTTATGTTCACTCTACCAGAATGCCACTTCCTTCGCCTTAAACAACGACAATGACAAAAACGACAGTTTTGGTAACCGGGAACTCTCGGTAGCAAGTCGTGGCTGCAATCGGAACGAATCCATACTCTCCCCACCTCTTGCTACTGCCTCTAATATAGGAGGAGGATTTCTGTTTTTTTCTGAACAATAGATTTTAATTAAGAAGATTTATTAAAGACAGTTTTCATTCTTGTGATTACATTTCCAGTTCCAGAGACATCTGCATTTCAACATGCACCACATATTTTCATAAATATTCCACAATTCCCTTGGAGCTTTTTGGCATTCCAGTTTCCTCTAACCTCTTCTTAACATCTTCGCATGCATTTGTGTGTTCCATGCGTTCCTACACAGTCAGGATAACGTATTGCTTCGTACAGGTATTGTGTTAGAAAGCAGATTCAAAGCATTCCCGCTCTCTGTGAATCAAGACTTTGAAAGGAACAAAGACAAATTAAGCTCAGTAACATATGTCTAACAAAAGATCTAGATATCTTACAGAAGTACTTAGAGTGGCAGGGTAAACAACCAGGCTGAGTTTGCTTTGAAGTTTAAATCATTGTTATTTTAATAGAGTGGGAAATTCATTTAGATAGTCGAATCTGATAGTTACCCAATTAAAGCTCTTTTTGTCTATGTTAATGTAATTTTAAATTTTTAGTTTTTGAAACCACACTTGCCAAAGAATTATTTGAAGATAGAAGCTGCTTCAGCAGTTGTCTTTTACAGGCACCTCATGAGTGACAGTAACTTGTTGATTAGACCGGTGTGTTATATAAAATTGTAAGCCAGCGTCTTAATTTGATCAAGGTGCAAAGAACAGCAGTGCATTCAGCTTATTGCATTTAGTTTATGGGGATTCACTCTAAGGATATACAGGGAAATGTGGAAGGCAGGAAACTACACCCAAGCCTCACAGGAGAGAATACTCTCTAGAAGGATGTCTCTTGTTCTTCCTCTGCAACCTACCCTCTGCCCCGTTGACCCCTTGCCTAAATGTTATGAACTCATCATGACGCAGTGCTTTTCACCCCTCTTCAACTGCAGCTTTCACTACCAACCGATTCCCAACTGGTATCTTCGTCCTCCGTATTCACAGATTCTGCTCACTGGCTGCTTTCACTATTCTGTTTTCTAATAACTCGTGGCTTCTACTTATGGTCATGTCTGTGTCTTTCAACTTGGGTCCTGTTAGCTAGCACACATTCTTCTGAAATGTAGAGTGAGATAGACAAAGAGAGGCAGACGGGAGGACTGATGGAATTGGCCAACCATGGGCTGTACTGTGGAACCAGATCACTTCATTGGCTGGAGCCCATCTCGGGTCCAATCAGCTACAGTCAGGGCGGCAAGGTCCAGGGGACAACGTTCTTTAAAAGAAGGAAATATACTGGACTCCTTCTAATACAGCCAAATAACATTAAGGGGCTTTTGAGAACAAATAGGGTTGTTTTAAACTAACTGTAGATATTTGCCTGATGGGAGCAAGGGGGAAAATGTAAATTAACACTGAGGACTAATTCTGAAATGAGTATCTTAGGAATTCTGACCATTCCTGGAAGGTTTTCGAGTTTGTATCCTGGTGTTCAGAATTTCTCCTTTAAAGACAGTCTAACATAAAAAGAGACCTTTGGCTTTGCAGTCTATGAGACCCGGAACTGGATTGCTTTTCTCCCACTGGTAAGCTGGGTGGCCTTAAAACCACTTACCTTAAGTTCCCGCGTCCTCACCTGGAAGTGCTTACCTCTCCAGGATGTCTATTGGTCGTGCATTCCGTATTTCCCCAAGATAGATGTGAGCAGGTATCCAGTCTCAGTGTGAAGGATGGTGGGTTTTTAAAGTCATTTGCTGCTTCTTTTTAGGGAAGGGAAACCTAAATGCTTTGCCTTTGGGCTTCATTGCTCAATACATGGGATAGGAAATACAACGTAATTTTCATCTGCCATCTCTCTCCTTCCTGCACTGTTATCAAGAGCCGATTCTTTTTTATTGGCCATGATATTACCATGGCTATTAACCATGATATTAACCATGATATTACTATTGTTGTTGTTATTGTTATGATCATTATTATTAGACTTTGAGATGGGAAATGTAAATGATATAAGTGATGGGAGCAGAGGAAAGACATAGGTAGAAAAGCATACACAGTTTATACAGTGCAGTTTGGTTACAATTTTCACTTTTTTAAGCCATTTACTCCAAAAATTAATGGCACATACTACATACACATCACTGTGCTAACAGTTGATAAAATGGAGAGCTGTATGTAATAGATTTATGGTCACTTTGAATGGAACAGTTTTTTTTTTGTAAAAATATGTATTTATCCCCATGTGCACATACAATAAAAGAATATATGGAGGGGCCTGGATGGCTCAGTGGGTTGAGTGTCCAACTTTGGATCAGGTCATGATCTCACGGTTCGTGGGCTTGAGCCCCGCATCAGGGTCTGTGCTGACAGCTCAGAGCCTGGAGCCTGTTTTGGATTCTGTGCCTCCCTCTCTCTGCCCCTCCCCTGCTCACACTCTGTCTCTCTCTCTCAAAAATAAATGTAAAAAAAAAAATTAAAAAAATATATGTAGTTACATGTACATTTACACATGTATGCACTTAAAAATACCTAAATATATTCATAAGCCTAAACATAAACAGAATACGTGATTTTTTTCACATCTGCATTTTCTTTAAATCAAATTACATCTGACTTCTAATCCTCATCCCAACAGGTAGATGGGACATACAGGTGAGGGGGATTTTATTTCTCACTCCGTGTATTCTGCGGAAGTCTCTGAACCTTACTGGGAAAACATTTGAAGAAGCTAGTTCATTCTCTCATTCACACTGGTATCACTGAGGTTTCTCTCAGTCACACTGGCTTCTTGAAGCCCACAACTTGACACTGAGACCTTCCCGAGGGAACAAAAATATTTGCAAAGGTGGTGAACGCCCCCTCCCATCAGTTCATACGAGGTGCCGGGCTCTGTTCTAAATAGCACTTTCCAGGTATTACCTCATTCACTCCTAAAACAACAGTGCAAGAGAGGTACTATTATATCCCCAGGAAAATGAGCCCAGAGCTGGAGTAGCTGGTCTAAGTCCTCACGGCTCATAAATGGCAGAAGCAGGATTTGAACCCTGGTGGTCTGGGTTAACATAAGTCTGGTCCAGTCTCAAGGGTCTTGCCAGGGTTTCCTTTACTGCTTTAGAAGTCACAGTTCAACTCTCCGGGGTCAGGAGTTGTAAACACCATTGCAAATCTTGTTTCTCTTCCCCTAAACTTCTCAGGAAATTTCCAAGGGTAGAAAAAAAAATTAAAGAGAGTCTTCAAGTTCAGTGCCACAGAGATACAATTCTAAGAGCAAGACCCATGTGAAATCAAATGGCCAAGGACCGTGGCAGTCCGCTGAAATCCGAGCTCTTTCTGGGGGATCACCAGTCTCCACGCTGGAACCTGGAGGAACTGTCTCCTCTTCCTTCAGGGAGTTGGCAGAATGCTGGTAAAACAACCACCGCTAACTAGTGGCTGCAAACCCGGGCAGAAAAAAAAGTCAAAGTTATTCCAGTGGAGGGAACAACATCTGCTCTTTCTGGTGGCCTTCTTAAGTCGGGGCGGGGGGACCCCTGAGTTAGGGTTTAGAGTTACTTCCACTCTCAGGAAGGGAGGGAGGAGGGAGGAAGGAGGAGGGAGGGAGGAAGGAGGGAAGGAAGGAGGGAAGGAAAGAGGGAGGAAAGGAGGGAGGGAAGGAGAGGAGGGAGGAAGAAGGGGGGAGGGAGGGAGGGAGGGAGGGAAGGAGGGAATGTAAGGAAGGAAGGAAGGAAGGAAGGAAGGAAGGAAGGAAAAAAGGGAGGAAGGAAGGAGGGAGCAAAGAAGGAAGGAAGGAAGGAAGGGAGGTAGGAAGGAGGGAAGGAAGGAGGGAGGGAGGGAAGGAAAGAGAGAGGGAAGGAAGGAAGGGAGGAAGGAGGAAGGAAGGAAGGAGGGAAGGAGGAAGGAGGGAGGGAGGGAAGGAAGGAGGGAATGGAAGGGAGGAAGGAAGGAAGGGAGGAAGGAGAAGGGAAGGGAGGAAGGAAGGAGGGAAGGAAGGAGGGAGGGAGGGAAGGAAAGAGAGAGGGAAGGAAGGAAGGGAGGAAGGAGGAAGGAAGGAAGGAGGGAAGGAGGAAGGAGGGAGGGAGGGAAGGAAGGAGGGAATGGAAGGGAGGAAGGAAGGAAGGGAGGAAGGAAGGGAGGAAGGAAGGAAGGGAGGAAGGAGAAGGGAAGGGAGGAAGGAAGGAGGGTAAGAAGGAAAGGGGGGAGGGAGGGAGGAAGGAAGGAAAGAAGGAAGGAAGGAGGGAAGGGAGGAAGAAAAAGAAAAGAAAAAGGAACAAAAAAGTCAAAGGAAAAAGGTTCAACTGCTCTCTGCTCAGGTGTTTAGAAAAAAATAGCAGAGAAAGGCCAATGTGAGGGTTGTGTCTCCAGGTTTCCGGCCACCACACCTCCTGAGGAGGCCATTTGCCAGCATGCTGCACCCAAGGTAAGGATGTTTGAACTCTGAAGTCCTCCCCTCAGTAAGAGGAAACTCACCTTCAAAGCACTTACTTCCCCTCTAGAGAAAGCCATTCTGACTTCCTTAATCATCTCCCTTTGTTCTCCCTAACTGCCCAAGACAACTGCAGAAAGGGTCTAGGTCCTATTTTCCCCTGGGCTGTGCCCTGCTCTTTCACTCACAAATGTTAGGCTTTAGGCCCCTGGATCCGACCTAACTGCTAACTGCGTGAACTAGGTAAGGGGGGAAAAACATGGAGGATGTATAGCATGCTTAGGATTCGGTTGGTTTTTCTGTTTGTATTACTTCTCAATCACTACAATGTTACTTACTTTCCATAAAGTAGCAAATCTATTCCCTGTCTGCTGTTACTATTCTAGAACTGCTCCTTCCAGGGAAAAAAAAGTTAAGAGACTCAAATATCCTCAGAGATGTTACCTAGCATTTAGTCTCTTGAAAATGTACATATTAGCACTTAGAAATATAACATATTAAAAAAAAAAAGATTAGCTGTCTAATTACAGATTTCACACATAATCTGTCAATTGGCTAAATATGTGCTGACTGTCATTAAGCTGTTCAGTGAAAGATGGGTAGAGGGCTGGCCTGCTGCTTCTCTCAGAAGTATAAGGAGTTGTCTTTTAAAAGAGAAATTTTTGAGTAATATCCATATTCTCACTTTTCAAGGCGGCTTGTTAGCTCCCAATTCAACTTTCTTTTGAGCTGCTAATTTACGCTATGATGGTATTTGATTTATTAAAAAAAAAAAAAAACAACAAACTCACTGGCCCCCTTTCAGATTTATGAAATCAAAATCCGAAGCAATTGACTTTTGCAACTTCTTTCTTTTTTTTTTATTAAAAATTTTTTTTCAATCTTTGGGGCGCCTGGGTGGCGCAGTCGGTTAAGCTTCCGACTTCAGCCATGTCATGATCTCGCGGTCCGTGAGTTCGAGCCCCGCGTCAGGCTCTGCGCTGATGGCTCGGAGCCTGGAGCCTGTTTCCGATTCTGTGTCTCCCTCTCTCTCTGCCCCTCCCCCGTTCATGCTCTGTCTCTCTCTGTCCCAAAAATAAATAAAAACGTTGAAAAAAATTTTTAAATTTTTTTTTCAATCTTTATTTATTTTTGAGAGAGAGAGAGAGAGAGAGAGAGAGAGAGAGAGCATAAGCAGGGGAGGAACAGAGAGAGAGAGGGAGGCACAGTACCTGAAACAGGTTTCATGCTCTGAGCTGTCAGCACAGAGTCGGACATGGAGCTTGAACTCATGAACCGTGAGATCATGACCTGAGCTGAAGTCGGACTGAGTCACCCAGGCGCCCGAAAATTTATTTCTAGTATCTGTTGCAGTGAATCCTTTGCTACAAGCATAGTATTCCACCATTGGAAACCTCTGAAATGTGAACCGTGGTCTTCAAGATCTGGTCCTGTCATTGGCCAACAGTGTAATCTGAGGTCACTCTTTTCATCTTTCTGGCTCTTACTTTTTGTGTCTGTAAAGTGATACAGTTGCTCTAGATAATCTCTAAACTCTTTCCCAAATCTATGTCCTGTGATGAGTCTATGTAGGACAATTCAAAAGCTTATGTCTCTGAGTCAGTTTGAGATTTGATAATAATAATGTACATTTTAACAGCCCCTCCACATCTTAAAATGCTTCCTCTTTATATATCTCACCTGAACCTGATAGTGTTGAAGATAGAAAGTGCAAGGATTACCCTGGTCATTTTACAGATGATAAAACAGGTTCAGGAAAATAAAAATAAAATAAAATAAAATAAAATAAAATAAAATAAAATAAAATAAAATAAAATAAAATAAAATAAATTCTGGTGCCAGACCAGAATCTTGGTGTTCAGATAAATTACACCATTTCATATTTACATGCATTTTATCTGACCACAATCAAAATAACAATATAAAACCAGTATGATCAAAAGTTCACTTTTGTCTCACGTGTTTCCAGGAACACTTGTAAAAACACAATTTTTAAAAAGTGGTGGTTATGTTTACAATATTGGCTTAAAGTTTTAAAATTCAGATTATGAGTTTTTCTTAACCACCACCCTCCCATCCCTTTGCCTATTCTTTGGCAACAAAGATAATATCACGTGCTTACCAAAATAGTTTCCATTTTTTCCAGACCCACAGCTAAACTACATTTCCCAAGCTTGTTATAGACGGATTGGGACCTCAGGACTGAATTTTAGCTAAGGGAATATGAGTGCGAGGGATGTACATCACTCCCAGAGGGGATCTGTTAAAACTCCCTATGCTCCATCATCCATTCTTTTTCCTGATTCTGTGGTGACTTTGGAGGCCACAAGGGGAAGATAGCATGACTGTTACATGAAACAATTTGGCTCCTTCAAGGAATATAAGGAGCATTGCCCTACATTCCCAGTCCCAAACCCATCAATCCCATTGGACCATATCATCAGAGTTAAACTAGTAACTGTTAAAACTACTGAGATTTTGAGGGAGTTTGTTATAGCAGTTGAGCTATTCTGATTAGTAACCCTTTCATTTTAATGTTTATTTATTTTTGAGAGAGAGAGAGAGAGAGAGAGCATGAATGTGGGAGGTGCAGAGAGAGAAACACACACAGAATCTGAGGCAGGCTCCAGGCTCTGAGCGGTCAGCATAGAGCCTGATGTGGGGCTTGAATTCACAAATGGTGAGATCATGACCTGAGCCGAAGTCAGCCGCTTAACCGATTGAGCCACCCAGGCGCCCCCAAAACACTCTTAAATTATGTATATTGTCTTTTTGAAAAAAAAATTTTTTAAAGATTTTATTTTTAAGTGACCTCTATGTCCAAGGTGGGGCTCAAACTCAGAACCCCGAGATCAGGAGTTGCATACTCCACCGACTGAGCCAGCCAGGCACCCCTGTATGTTGTTTTTCTACTTTTTTCTATTTATTTATATTTTTATTTGTTTGTTTGTTTATTTATTTGAGTATAGGTGACACACAACGTTACATTAGTTTCAGAGGTGCAATATGATCATTTGTGTGGCCTTAGAAGTGGTTTCTCTGCAAATTACACATCATCATTGACTCACTTACCTCCTCCCAAGGCAAAACAAATACCTTAGAACATTTCTTCGAGGATATTGTACACTATTGCTTTTGAATTTTAATATCCTCTCTATCTCTATCTGTATCTCTAGTACCTAGGTCTAGACAGAGATAGAAATATCTAGGCATAGATACTCAGGTCTTGGTAGAGATAGAGAGAGAGATGTAGAATATATATGTGCACACACAGAATACATGAACACATTTATACATATAAGCCCACAGACCTTATTGTTGGTTTATGTAATGAATATTCATTTTAGATTTGTCCACATATTTATCACTTTCATTGTTCTTTTATTCATTTCCATGACTGCAACCTTCTCTCTAATTTTCCTTCTGCCTAAAGAACATCCTTTGGAATTTTTTTTTAATGTTTATTTATTTTTGAGAGAGACAATGAGATGGGAGTGTGAGCAGGAGGGGCAGAGAGAGAGGGAGACACAGAATCCAATGCAGGCTCCAGGCTCTGAGCTGTCAGCACAGAGCCCAACCCGGGGCTCGAACTCATGGACTGTGAGATCATGACCTGAGCCAAAGTAGGATGCTTAACCAACCAAGCCACCTAGGTACCCCTGGGATGATGATGATGATGATGATGATGATGATGATGATTATAGGTCTACTGGTTGCAAAATGTATCTGAATTTCTGTTTTGTTTTGTTTTGTTTTGGTCAGGAAGTTTGTTTTTTCTCCCCAGCTTTATTGAGAAACAATTGACATATAACATCATGTAAATCTAAGGTAGAAGGGGCACCTGGATGGCTCAGTCGGTAAAACATGTGACCTCTTTGATCTTGGGGTCATGAGTTTAAGCCCCATGTTGGGAGTAGAGCTTACTTAAAAAAAAAAAGTGTACAGTGTGTTTGAAACATTTATAAATTACAAAATGATTACCACCTTAGTATAAGGTATCACCTCCATCCTTTTACATAGTTACTATTTCTTTCTTGTGGTGAGAACATTTGAGATGACTCTCTTAGAAAAAAATCAAGTATTATTTGCTATACAGTATTACCAGCCATCATCACCAAGTTGTAGATTAGATCTCCAAACTTATTAGTCTTAAAACTGGAAGTTTGTTCCCTTTGACCTGTATGTTCCCATTTTTCCCACCCTCAACCCTGGTAGCCATTACTTTCCTCTCTGATAAAACTGAGTTTGTGTCTTTTAGGTTCCACCTGTAAGTGATATTAGACAATATTTGTCTTTCTCTGACTTACTTAGCATAATGCCCTCAAGTTCTATCCAAGTTGTTACAGACAGCAGAATTTCCTCTTTTCTCACGGCTAAATAATATTTCATTGTATGTGTGTACTACATCTTGTTTTCCATTTGTCCGTCAGTAAACACTTGGGTTTCCATATTTTGGTGAGTGTGACTGCTGTTGCAATGGGAGCACAGATCTTTTTCTAAGATCCTGATTTCAATTTCTTTGGATATATCCATGAGATCATGACTTGAGCCGAGAGTCAGATGCTCAACCAACTGAGCCACCCAGGTGCCCCTCTCATTGTGATTTTGATTTGCATTTCCCTGATGACCCTGGGTATTAATGATGTTAGGCATGTTTTTGTATGTTGGCATTTGTATGTCTTCTTTGGAAAACTTTATTTAGTTTCTCTGTCCATTTTTTTAAGTTGGGGTATTGGTGTTTTTTTTTGTATTGTATTTTGTTTGTTTTTCTTTTTCTTTCTTTCTTCTTCTTCTTCTTCTTCTTCTTCTTCTTCTTCTTCCTCTTCCTCTTCCTCTTCTTCTTCTTCTTTTGCTATTGAGTTATATTTGTTCTTTATATATTTTGGATATGAATCCCTAATCAGATATATGATTTACAAATCTCTCATTGAGTAGATTGCCTTTTCATTTTGTTGATTGTTTCTTTGTTGGGTAGAAGCTTTTTAGCTTGATGTATTCCCACTTGTTTATCTTTGGTTTCAACCTCTGTTCTTGAAGACTATAGAATTCCAGATTGGCACTTATTTTCTTTCATATATTTCTTTCCTCTTAATATATTCCTCTCACCTTTGACTTTCTTTGTTGCTGTTAGAAATCAACTCTCAACTGGTCTTTTCTCTCTGGCTACTTCTAGAAGTGTTCTCTTTGTCTTTCTCAATTTCCTTCCTTCCTCCTTTATTTCTTTTGTTGTTTTTATGCTTTCTGTTGTCCTTCCCCCACCCCCTTCTTCTTTTTTTCTTGAACTTCCTTTCTTTCCTTAATTTTGGATGTACTTAAGCATGGATTTCTTCTTGTGTTTCCTACTTGAGATTTGTTAGACTTTTTGAATGTGCAGTTTCATTTCTTTCATTGGTCTTGAAAGATTCTCAGCCAGTACTTTGAAAATTATCATTTCTTTTGCATGTTCTCTGTCTTACTTGGCTTTGGTTTTCCAAACAAATGTGTGTTAAAATGTTTTATTTCATTTTCTTTAGGATTACACCTAAAGTATGTTAGGCTTTTCATAGCATCCTCTCTCAACATTCTCTCTTCTGTATTATCCTTTCTTTTGACTTTCCATCCTTTCTTCTGGATAATAGCTTCTGATTGACCTTCCATTTCATCAATTCTCTCTTTAAGCTGTTTCTTACTTGTTGTAAAGCCCATTGATTGAGTTATTTTCTATTTACGATTCTTTCCAAATTTGTCTATAACACTTCAGTTTCTAGTTATATGTCAACATTTTCCATTTGAACTTTAATTGTATAATAAACGTGGTTGTTTTATGGTCTGTGCCTGATAATTTAGTGTCAGAAATTGTTTTACGTCTCTTTCTGCTTATTATTTTACTGATTCTTGTTTGCATTCTTTTCTTTTCTCATGAGATTAGTTATTTTTGATTGTGCGATGAATGTTGTATTTGAAAACCAATTAGTAGAAATTATTTTGGACCAAGATGATCTTATCTTTCCCCAGAAAGGATTTTCATTCATTCCTATTAGTCACCGAGAGGCACCCGTCTGGGATCACCTTAATCCAGTTTAAGGATTTAGCATTTTCTCATCTCTTAAAACCTTGCTGTAGACAGTCAGAGAGCTACTTTGCTTCTGATTTATCCTTGTACTGGGAACGCTCAGCCTTTGAGGTCAAAGTGAGTGTGGTAAGTTCCCAACCTTGATGGGCCCTGGACTACAACCAGTTTTATGAGCCAAAAGTTCACCTTGGACTTTCTGTTGACTTTTCTTGACTGACAAATTCGCACAGGGAGAAAGCAGCCTCAAATGTCAGGTTTACTCTCTGAAGTAAGGTAGTAAGGTTCATCTTTTCTAAAATTTTAATCTGGCATGACTTGACTCTTGTTAGATCATGACGATTGATATAAGAAGTGGTATAGCTTGGGGGCACCTGGGTGGCTCAGTCAGTTTAAGCATCAGACTTCAGCTCAGGCCATGATCTCACAGTCCGTGAGTTCGAGCCCTGTGTCAGGCTCTGTGCTGACAGCTCAGAGCCTGGAGCCTGCTTTGGATTCGGTGTCTCCCTCTCTGCCCCTCCCCCACTCACTCTCTCTCTCTGTCAAAAATAAATAAACATCAAAAAAAAAAAAAAAAGACGTGGTGTGGCTTAAAATGAACTCAGTTCTACCTCAGGCTGTGCCCTTATCTATACTTTCATGCTTTCCTCCAAAATTTGAGCCTCATGTAAATTTTTCTATGCATATTTCTAAGACCAATTTCAGGTCATTTTGTCTTAATATCTGTTAAAATACCATTAGAGGAGAGTATCTATTCATGGTGGATTTGAGATAAACAGTACTAACCAGAGGCACAATGATGGAGTGGTCGAGTGAGACTGGCATCAGAGAGACATGTATTTTACCTTAGCTTGACCATCTGACTGCTCGTGACCTTGGACAGGTTGCTTATTCTCTCTAAACCATAGTTCGTCTTTCATAAGGGCAAGTGAAGTCCAGTTTGCCAGACTCCTAGATGGTACTCGTGCTGCCGAAGTGCATTTCACTGACTTCAAGACTGGAAGGATGCGTTTGTGCTTCATAATCTTAAGAATATCTCAGAGTAAGAGCCTATTGGTTTAACTATTATTTTACATTCTAAATTTAAGTGACTATTGAATCCTTCACAAGACCCAGATATGGATCTTCTATTGTAGTTTGAAATAGCCTTATTGGTTGGGTGTATAGGTAATGAGTTCCTTAAAAAGAGGTATAAAGGGGCTACACGCAAACAGAAATACCTGGCACTTAAGATGGATTGAATGACTGGGGCGCCTGGGTGGCTCAGTCGGTTAAGAATCCCACTTCGGCTCGGGTCACGATCTCACGGTTTGTGAGTTTGAGCCCTGCATTGGGAACTCCAGCTCACTGCTGTCAGCGCAGAGCCCTCTTCGGATCCACTGTTCCCCTCCCTCTGTCCCACCCCTGCTCCCACTCAAGCTCTCTCTCTCAAAAATAAATAAAACATCAAAAAGAGAGAGAGAGATGGATTAAAAGACTTAAAAATTTCACGGGTTTATATTTATTTCAAAAATCAGTCTTCGATTAAGGTCTTCTAGTGAATGTTAAGATGACTTAAGTTGCTCAAATTAACAGAAAATCTGATTCCTGTAATAGAGTAAGTCTTATGATTAAAGGGGGGAAAAAAAAGAGTAAAAGGGCTACAGTTTCTTCCCTAAGTTTTTTGAGATAGTTAAGATGCAAACATTTATTTGTGCAGAGAAGCCGAAGTTACGAAGTTACGGATAGAGTTAAATGTAAGGGAGGAGTTCCATTTCAGAAGGAAGACTGTTTCTACTTTGTCATCTTTAGTTACAGTCTCTCTACAACAAAAGAACTGCCAAAAATTCTTGGGAACACCATTCCTGACTGAATAACGAGTAGGAAACAGAGCTCCATCCAAGGGAAGTAGTATCATAGGCTGCTGAGTCAAAGCCTTTCCTTTTAATTTTGTACCTGGGGTATTTTCACACTTAAACCTCCATTCCCGTTATGGTCCCTGACTCCAAGAAGCTCAAAGAGGACGTTCTGCCACACAGGATTTTTAAGATCGCTTATTTTCCCTCCCTTGCCCAACGCTCGCATACGTTTACAAAGCCACGGAAGCCTTCAGCTAATACACAAATTCTACAAAATTCCCTAAAACACTTCATCAACACGTCCCCTCCTCCTCCCCCCCCCCCCCCCACACTCTTCCTCTCTCTCACACGCACTTCTTTTCCATTTGGCTTGGAACCTCAACCAGGAAGCTAGGACAGTGACAGCATTAGATACCATTTTAGAGTAACTTTGATGGTGAAATTAGTACTGTTGTTTTGGGTGGGAAGAGGCACCACCATGGCTGCAGGTGTGGCTATGACCTGGGAAGTTGTTGTTTCCTCCTGATTATCTGCTCCCAAACACAAGACTCTCCTGGTCCTCTGGCCCTGCTGAGATGTAGACAAGAAGCCTAAGAATCGTGCCCTGTTCGAGGATTCCTTATGCTTAATAATGTTGGTGATAGCCCAGGACTAGGAACCTGTGCTATCTATTCCTTAAGTCCTATTTCATGACTCAACGAATTTGCTGAGCAGTTTCTTTGTTACGCGTGCTTTGTTAAGATCTGAAGACGTGGTGTTAAACAGGACTGATTCATATTCTCATGGAATTGAACGTTTAAATAGAGGTTGGCAAGCTTTCTCCGTAGAGATCGAGAGGGCAGATATGTTCACCCATGGAGCCCTTACAGTCTCCGTCACAGCTACTCCGCTCCCCTCACGGGGGCACAAAGGCGGTTGCAGACAACACAGAAGTGAGTGAGCGAGCTTGTGTTCTGACAACATCGCGTGGACGGGCTCTGAAATTCGAGTCTTACGTAAATAACTTCCATGTGTCACAAAGTATCATTCTTGTACAGGGTGGGAGAGCATACCAGGGGCCCACCTGGATTGAGGGGTAGTAGCTGATGTTTGGGCTGAGGTGGAAAGGATGAATGGGAGTCAGTTGACTCATCCACTGCTCTGTGGCTTAGAAGCACTTTCTAAGAAACTTCTGTGGCAGAATGTAGGTTTTCAGTTTCTTGGTCCACCTCTCTACAATCCACTCGGACCTGTTGCCCCCTTTCTGTGCCTCACGGAATCTGGCTTTCTTCTCTTGTGTTGTTTTCTTTGCCAGAAAACGGCATTAATGTGTAAGAATTTGAATCACAGTTGGGACTTGAATAAAACCAGTTATCACGGCCTTTTAGATTTACAACATATTCTGAGGGACCATGAAATAATAAAGCTAGATTAGGAGTTGCACCCTGTAGAACACCAAAGATGCTAAATCTGATAATTTTTCTGTATACTTAGAACACTGGTCTCATGTGTTGTTGTTGTTTTTAATTTTTTTTTTTTTTTGGTTTTGTTTTGTCAGCTGTTATTTGTCAGGTTATTAGTAGAAACTAATATGTGAAATGGGGAATTACTCTAACGCAGACCAAAGAGACAAAATCCACACTAGACTACCTTTAAACCAATATTCAGGGGGAAATATGCTCATTTATTTTAATTCCCCCAGTGTTAGTGCTATATGCCATAGGCTTCCTGCCCACCTTAAAAACTGAGCATATTGAATCCTGGGGCAGGGAAATGAATCGACTTCATGGTTAGCATGAGTCTCCTAAAGTGCCTCTTGTGTCTACTTTTCATGACAGGGCTAGCTGCTTTTTGGCAATCAGCAAACTGCAGAAACAATTCTATCCAAAGTGAGTCATCGCTCCGGTGACCAGAAACGGGACTCTCCCTTGGGAGTCTCCTTCAGTTGTTGTGTGTGTTTCTTGCTGTTGTTGTGTTGGATCCTTTGAAATCATGCTTTTATGCGAAAATGCCACTGATCATTTTAGTCTTTAGACGATGCAGACGGGGTATGTGTCCTGGAAAGCCTTAGCCGCTGTCAGGCTAATCTGAAACTCGGCAACCTCACTGAGCTGATTCTACTCAACACAACCGCTGGGCAGACAGAGTCAGACACCGACCACAAATACCTATTTGCAAACAGTATGTCTTAACTTGTGGCACCTTAACCAGGCACCGTGATAGGCACTTAGGTATATTAGCTAATGAATCTTTACGACAAAATATCAAGGCAGAGGGTTATTGAAATGTAATCATGAAGAGCAGAGACAGGGTTCGAGACCACTTAGTTGTGTCGGGCGGCAGTTGTGTGACCTTGGGCAGTAATTTAATGCTCTGTGCCTCAGTTTCTTCATCCGTACAGTAGGGGAGCTCAGGTGCGAAGTGTTCCCCTGACTTGCCCACACCCACAAAGGTAGTCAGAGAGCTGAGATTTGAACTCAGTCCGCCTCAAGAGTCCTTGTGCTTCACAGCTATGTTATTTTCTCCCTCACTATCCCCCACGCTATTATTATCTATAATTAATGGTCTCAGCACAAGCCAAAGGAAATCCTTGCCAGGCACACAATGTGGGGTGTGTGCACATGGCCACAGGGAATTATTTTTAGTCACAATCACAGACAGGAAGAAAAACCACTGTGAGGATGAGGAACTTTGGATACAAAGTTATCAAGATCTACAACCTACACATTGGTTACCAAAAATTACCCCTCTCTCCCCTCCACAACCCACACCACATACCAGGGGACTAGGTGATTAAAATAGATTTGTGCCGAATAATTTATTGTTCATGAGAGCTTTTCCCTGAAGTGGAACCACAACAACAAACGCTTCGGATTTTAACTCAGAACTCTCTTTTTTTTTTTTAATTTTTTTTTTCAACGTTTTTTATTTATTTTTGGGACAGAGAGAGACAGAGCATGAACGGGTGAGGGGCAGAGAGAGAGGGAGACACAGAATCGGAAACAGGCTCCAGGCTCCGAGCCATCAGCCCAGAGCCTGACGCGGGGCTCGAACTCACAGACCGCGAGATCGTGACCTGGCTGAAGTCGGACGCTTAACCGACTGCGCCACCCAGGCGCCCCATTAACTCAGAACTCTTAATCCGGACCCACTGACACCTAGAATGCATTTGATCGGGTGTAGCGTTCATGAAGTCCTAGAAGATGAGTACCGTGTTTGGAGGTGTATAATTTCGTGTGTTTTTCTCAGGAGAGAGGCTATGATCACCATTAGTCCTTCTAGTCCAGTCGCAGCTGTGGTTCCTCAGGAAGCCCGGGTAGCAGCTGGTTCATACGAGGTCCCTCCTTACTTTCTCTGCTTCCTGACTCTACTCCTGTGCCTGCTCATTCAAGAGGACAGAGACATTTCATTCAGGATAAAAGTATCCAATACATATGCTCCATGTGTTATAAGCAGTTAGGGAGTGTTGGTTAAATCTAGATTGAAATGATGTTAGGATGTAGTTCAGGAGTTGGTCAACTGTCGCTGTTTACAACCTGTTTTTGTAAATAAAGTTTTATTGGAACACAGCCATACTCATACTCACTAATTTACATATTGCTTGTGCCCACTTTCCTACTACAAGGGCACACTTGAGTAGTTTTGACAGAGCTCATGGGCCTCGAGGTCTAAAATATTTACTATCTGGCCCTTTCCAGAAAATGCTTGCCAACCTCTGATGTAGTTGAAAGAATCTTGGCATCATAATCAGGGTGAGCTTGAGGTCTGGCGCTTCTATTATGTGTATGACCTTGCACAAATCATTTAATTTTTAACCTCAGTTTTTCAGGTACAACAGGGGATAACTCCCAGTCACTTCCTCTGCTTTCTACAGCTCTTATCATCAAGATCAAACACATTAATGAATGCAAGTGTTAAATGTGCATTATTTGTTTTATTAGAAGTAAGATCATCATCCATAGGTTGTCCACACATGGTGACACATTATTTCTCAGAAAGGGGCAGAGAAAAATAATTTTGAAAAACCAAACACAACAGCAAACACATACGATGCCACACAATTGTTCCTCTTTGTGGAATTTCTCCCCAAAGCAACGGATGATTTCGTGTTAAGGTTTAGGGAGGAAAAACAAATGTTTCCTGAATAAATTGCCAAAAACTGAAATACTAAATAGAAATAACAAGCCCTAAATACATTTTCTCATTCAAATGTCTGTTCAGTTGAGATTTTGTCCTTGATTTTAGGCCTTGCTGTTCATGGTCAGAGACAAGGAAAGGCTGAGATAGTGTGGCTTATAAAATACGAGGAGGGTGAAATAGTAGAACTTTTCAGCTTTTGAATTTTAAAAGGCATCTTATATTTGTGACTATCTTTAACGAATGCTTGAAATTGAAAAAGAAAATGGTGTGGCCTCATGTACCAGTTTTTGTGAAAAAGGAATGAATGGTTTATTCATGATCTCATGTATCCACTCAATAGCTGCTTAAGTTAAAGGACAGTTTTGAATTTTCCCGAAAAAAAAAATTAAATAGTACCCTCTCTCCCCATAACTCAAGGATTACTAGAGAAATTTTAAAAAGTACTTTTTCTCTGTAGTGAATGATAGCATGATATATAGTCTTTTAGTTTCACTGAAACAAATGAGTGGTTGTTATTTCTCAATTATTTAGTTTTATTAATGATATGATATAGTTTTGAACCAAATAATGCTTTAAGTTACCTGCTACTTCCCTGTTAGAAGAGTGGTACAAGAAGACCAAATCAGGGGGAGGGAATTCACCTCTGGGCAGTAAAGAGTTAGTAATCAAGGAGTTGACAGGGTGCTTGCAGATTTAAGCATTGCTTTTTTTTTTTTTTTTAAGTTTATTTATTTATTTTGAGATAGAGTCAAACAGAGGAGGGGCAGAGAGAGGGGGACAGAGGATCTGAAGCGGGCTCTGTGCTGACAGCAGATAGCCTGATGCTGGGCTTGAACTCACAAACTGTGAGGTCGTGACCTGGGCCGAAGTTGGACGCTTAATGCCCGAGCCACCCAGGTGCTCCACGACTTAAGCATTTCTGAAACAAATTCTACAAATATGAGCTAGATAACAACCAGATTGCAACTAAGTTAAAGCTAAATGCAAATACACAAGATAATTTTGATGTGATTACCAATTTCTACTTTCACCTAGAAGAGGGACCAATGTAACATACTGGGAAGAAACTGGGCTTGGCTCTTGTCTCCATCTTGAGAAATTTACCTATTGGAAGATAATAATATGTCATGAAGAACCGAAGGGAGGGGGTGCCCGGGTGGCTCAGTCAGTTAAGCTTCCAACTTCGGCTCAGGTCATGGTCTCACGGGTCACGGCTTCGGGCCCTGCATCTGTCTCTGTGCTAACAGTTCAGAGCCTGGAATCTGCTTTGAATTCTGTGTCTCCTTCTCTCACTGCCCCTCCCCTGCTCGCATTCTCTCTCTCTCTCTCTCTCTCTCTCTCAAAAAATAAAATAAAATGTTAAAAAAAAAAAAAACCAAGAATCGAAGGGAGGATTGGAGAACTACTCTCACATCTGACAAGTCTGAAGTCAGTACTTGAGGAGCAGAGAGCAGGACTCGACTGACAGCGTCCACGCCCTGCAGTGGGAACAAATTCCAGACGTTTTTCTCTGTCCTCGCATTACTTGGTTCAAATGCAAGCCCCCGGAGAATGACTAGATACAGCTTGGCTTGCACGTCTAACCCTTGCACGTCTAACTAGGGGTAAGGCAGAACACTTTGATGGCAGCGCTCTGAGAGACAGCTAGACTCCGAAGGAAATCAGGGGGCTGCTAGCGAAAGAACACAATGTGGAGGTGGGGTCTCCAAAACAGTAACAGACACAGTCCTGCCTGCCTCCTCAGGTGTATCAAATATGGCAACGTATGTAAACTGTGTATCACAGAGGGTTCTACTGTAAAACAATAGCTGAAAAGTGGCCTCAATCTAGCCTCTTTTAACCAGCAGAAGGTGATCAAACATACCACCAAAGTGGGGAAAGAGACTTACGCTCCCTTCAACTCAAGGCATAGCTAGATTTTGTTGCCTGAAACGGAAGCCACTTGAGCACAGCTAGCAAAGCATTCCTTACCATACTCTGTATCTGTCCCAGTGCCCCAAATCCATGCTGGATTCAACTAGACTATGCACGTACACAGCCACCCTCTTCTGCCTGAGTGCTGACTTCACGAAGACGGCAGTCCTGGTTTCCACCACCACTGCCATCTTCCCGCAGTCATTTAGAAATAGGAAGTCCCCCAGAACAACTGCGTGGGACGAAGGGGTCATGGGAACCTGAGACACAACTCTGAGAGACGGTAACCATTTGTTGCATTTTGTTGAGTTAGGAAATCGAGTTTTCCTGTAAGCAAGGCACTGTAAGCAATGGCGGAGGCGGAACACTCATAGTCCCACAAATTAGGAATTGTAGATTTTCTTCCACTCCATCAACTTACAGCATCAGAGAGTCAGGCAGTGGGGATGGAAGAGTGACAATCACCAGAAATCAGGGTGTAGAGAACATTAGCCAGTCTGTACTCCAACTCTACAGGTCAGTAACGACGGCTTGACCAGCAGCAGGCAGAAAGCAGGTGGAACCAATAATTATTTGTTTTGCACCTACTGGATCTGGGAAGCTCTCCTTTCATTAACAACACATAAGGGTAAAGAATTGTGACCGTGGCCTGTGAAAACCGTTACAGAACCAGGCAGAGTTGACTTTTAGGACTGGTGAGGCGTTGTACTGAAAGTACTTTATGACTGGGGGGAAACATTGAGTACAAAAAGGGAAGCTAATCCAGAGAAAACAGCGGCAGAGCGGGCGTCTGAAAATGACCTATTGAAGGATCCCGAGGACATTTTAGAACATGGTTTGGCCTGAACGAAAAGCTCTGTATCCTGTATAAATATGCGGTTTGCGCAGCAGGATCCCCTTCATACAATGTCGACATTTATAACCGATCTGTCTGCTCTGCTCTCTCTAGCTTTGGTTCCTGGGCAGGTGCTTCAGGACCCCTGCTTCCCCTCTTTCTAGCCATTCTTACCCCAGGCTCTGTGTAGGATTTTATTGGGTTGACTACCAGCACCCTTCAAGTGGTTCCATATGCCAACCCTGGCGTAACTACCCTTTCCGCTGATCCTTCACTGAGGGTTCCAAGTCTTTTCAGACTTTTAATCTGGGTTCCTGTGTCTTTTCCCCCTTGGCTGCTCGTGGCCTAATAGCCTTTCTTCCCCCCGTGGCTCTGTTTCATAGCCCTGCTCGAAAGCAGACGCTCTGGCTCCTTCCGCAGCGAACACTGCCAGTTTCATGGCATTTTCTTGCTGCTTTTGGCTGTAACTCTCAACTTTCCAAGGCCCAATTGTAAGACACCATGTGGGACAGACCCAAGAGGAGGGATGTGGTGGGTGGGGGAAGGGCATGTTGTGTAGAACATGTGAAACGAGACAGAATTTATTCTCAAGGCACAAGTCACATTTTTCTATCAGCTTGGTTTTTGCACAATTCAGATGTCAATTGATTAGAGCGAACACTTTCCCTGTGGGATGGGAAGAGTATTTTTCAGTGGAGATTGTCCTTTTAAGGAATGAAATTCGAGGGGCCCCGCTTTCGGCAAACGCTCTGTCTTTAATCTTTGCTTCTGTTTACCTTCCAGTCGAGAGGCAAGCTGCCACCTCCCCGCACATCACCTTTCAGTTGTTTCCAACGGCCTCTGCAGTGCCCGCACTGTGTCCCTGATTTCCCATTTGGAATGCGGACTATTTAACTGTGAGAACAGGATACCCTTTTAATACACACATTTCCCTTTTTCCCTCTCCCCTCCCCCATAGGCAAAGTCCTCCCCAATGAAAGAGGCCCGGTGGCTGGGTCAGTAATTTGAAAAATGAACATCAACTGACCAGGTCAGCTCTAAGAAGTAAGGGGGAGTACCCGCTGACTCTTTAAAGCAAAATGGAGTGAGAGTGTAGATCACCGCCGAAAGCACTGAGGAGGGTCAAGACGGAGAGCAGTGGTCAGCCTGTGTGATGTTAGGTATACCCCTTCTCTGGGTTATAGCTTTATACCAGTGGTTCTCAAGTGCAATGATTTTGCCTCTCCAGGGATGTTTGACAATGTCGGGAGGCATTTTTATCTGTCACAGGGGGGTATGGTACTACCATCTAGTGGGTAGAGGACCAGTGATGTTGCCAAATGCCCTATAATGCACATAACAGCCCCCCGTAACAGAGAATTTTCACCCCAAACGTTCTTAGTGATGAAGTTGATACACCCTCTTTGCCTACGGCCGTTTGCAACTATGATCAGGTCCTCAGAGACTTTATTGTTAGTCGCTTGGGGAGAATGAATTAGATCATTTATCACTCACCCCTTAAGCCTAGAACAAAGCCAATTCTAAAGAGCAAAAAGTAAGTCATTTAACTTCTCGGTGGCCCAGTATATTTCTGACATTCTGTCATATTACTCCTTGGAGCCTACAGTGTCTCTTCTTGGTTTTCTGGAGTCAAAAGTACCTTCTAAGTTGATCGACTCAGATCCCAACTGGAAAGGAAAGAAAAAGACATAGAGCATCTCAGTTGTGTCTGTAACTCTCAACTTTCCAAGGCCCAATTGTAAGACACCATGTGGGACAGACCCAAGAGGAGGGATGTGGTGGGTGGGGGAAGGGTATGTTGTGTAGAACATGTGAAACGAGACTGAATTTATTCTCAAGGCACAAGTCACATTTTTCTATCAGTTTGGTTTTTGCACAATTCAGATGTCGATTGATTAAAGCGAACACTTTCCCTGTGGGATGGGAAGAATATTTTTCAGTGGGTATTGTCCTGCTATAACCCAGTATGTCTATACTATGTCTGATACACACACACACACACACACACACACACACACACACACGTGTGTGTGTATATGTTATATACTTTCTTCACTTCCCTGCCCCCACCCTGCCCCACAGACCTCATTCTCACCCTTATCTTCACCTCTGGCCATTGTTTTTCAATACTGTGTCCCACAAAGCAGACAGAGCCCCTTTCTGAGGTTGGTTCCAAAAAGAAGAAAACCTTTCGAAGGGACAGCGTGTGACATTTTAAGTCAGTCAGTCATCCCAGGTACAGAAACTCACAGGCTACGTGTTGTTCAGTATTAATGTGATTTCATTGTAATACCATGGCCAGCATTTTACCTTTACCATCTCAGTTCTTAATTAGGCAGACGTACTATAAAAAAATAGGAGAGATGATGTTTATAAATCCTTTTGAGACTTAAAAGGGTATCATTTAGAAATAAATATCCTTTGTAATTATTTTTATGGTTTCTACAACTAGGTCTAGTTTGTGGCTCTCTAACCCAAGGAGGGGATAGTGGGGCATCTGTGCTGAGTAAACAGAAGTTCACTGGATAAGCTACCAAGGTTATTGGTACGTGGTGAGCAAAATCAGTGAATTCCATGACTCAGTGGATGCCATGACTTAGGACAAGATCTGCCTCCAGAGCACACATGTTCCCTGGAATTTGATTTTCCTTTATTTATTTGCCTATATTGAGAATTTCCTACTTTATGAACATAAGGGAAAGGAAGCAAAAATAATATGAAAACAGAGAGGGAGACAAACCATAAGAGAATCTTAAATACAGAGAACAAACTGAGGGTGGAGAGGGGGGGATGGGCTAAATGGGTGATGGGCACTAAGGAGGACACTTGTCCGGATGAGCACTGGGTATTATACGACAGTGATGAATCGCTAAATTCTATTCCTGAAATCATGATTACACCACATGTTAACTAACCTGGATTTAAATTTTAAAAAATTAAAAATTAAAAAAAAACAAAAACGAATTTCCTATTTTAATAATTAAGATACTGACGGTATAGGGCTGATAACTTAAATGTGTATATTTTATCGTGACCTTTTTTATTCAAACTTGAGGCAAAGCACAGTAGCTCTGACCTCAGGATAAACTTGTTGGGGAGTCCCATGCCCTAGGGTAAGTAATACCTCACTTCCTCCTCTCCCCCCGAAACTACATTCACCCCTGCTCCATCATCCTCCCGACCAGGTATTATGTAGGTAGGTGTGTTCAAACTCAACAGTTGCCAAATGAATGAAATCAATCTCTACAAGCCACCCGCCCCCAACAAATATGCAATTAACTTACATCTATAGACTCACTGTAGTTTAGAATTACTGTTTTGCTTTGATTTTATTGCTCACGGTAAGTCTCTTCTTTGATAAGCAATAAGAGCTAAGATGAGACTATGTAGTGTAATGGAAATAACATTGGATGGGGAGATGAAAATCTATCTCTGGTTGGTTATTCTCTAGCTCTGTGACCTCGGACAAGCCGTTTTACTTTGTGCCTTAGTCTCCTCATCTGTAGCATGGGTGAGATGGCCTTAAAAACTTCTACAGTGTTTCCAGATCCAAAACTCAAAATTCTATGACTTTGAGCAGGAGATGAAATGTAAGTTTCACAGAGATATGACAGATATTTATAACTGTTGTTTCTTATAGAAGAAAACACTGCACAAGCCCTCAGTTATGTAGTATATCTAATTCATAGACACACACACACACACACACACACACACACACAATCCCAGATCTTGAGACAATTGGTTTCACTTAAATGTTCATCCATTTCTATGCCCTCCCCCAGCTCCACACCCATATTATGTTTATGACATAGTTTGAAGCTATTTGCCATGTGTCCACTAATGAAAATTTACAGAGGAGAGTGCTTTCTAGAATCTTACCCATTATGATTATGAAAATAAATTCTTCGGTTGTATAAAAAGACGCAAAAATAATGTGAGTTTTCCACGAGAAACTTCAAAGTCTGATGGAGGAAGAAGGCAGGATGTGGTTCTATTTGTTTAAAACTGTTTAACTTTTTAGGTCCAAGGAGTGATATGAATACCAAAAGGAATGATTTCCAGGAGGAAGAGAAACTTTTGATGGTTGGCCTAATAAAATAAAACTACACATTAGTGAAACTGAATTCAAAGATGATTCCAACGCTGCTGCACACAGATGAGCCCTGAATCTGGATCGCATCCAAGCCCAACGGCTGCGCGCACTGTAACTACCATGTGTTATCTGCAAACCAGATCGTTTCTGTGCGGTAAAGACCAGCCAGCTTTCTTGGCCAAGCTGCTGCCATAAAACACACTACTGATTTGGTTTCTCGTGTTTTTTAAGGATATTACACTTTAATGCACGGTATACGTTGGGTCTCAAATTGTCCAGAGCGCTGTCGCAAATGACTGGTTGATGAACGTTTTGCCAGAATCGGGTCACATTTTGTCAGGTTGTTTTGTGTCACTGCAAATCATTGCTTTACGATGAGGACACTTTTTTTTTTTTTTTTTAACTTTTAAATCTTATGTAAAAGAATACAAAGCGCAGTTAAACATTCTCATTAGGAATAATCTGCCTTTAACAATTTACATGCATCAGCTGCCTTTTGGTATCGGCTGTGAAAAGCAAAAGCATCATGGGATCTCTTAAAAGAACCGGAAAACTAAATGTCAGAACCGCATTTTTTGCACTGGGCTAGAGAGATTCCCGCCTTGTATAAAACACCTACGTTCCAACACCTAGTGTTTGCTTTGGAGACTTACAAAGAGTTAATACAGCTTGTTTGGCATCAGATATCGGTATAATGGGCTTTTACTGAAGTAATTAAAATTTGTTTATAATTAATACAGATGAATTGGTTTCTGCACAATAATAGTTAGGAGATTAACAAAGGCCACATTTTGGCAACAAGACTACATTCTTTTCCAAGTGCTGTGGGACCTTATCCAATGAATGTCTGTCCAATCCGGCTGATTCTTCAGAGATGCCATATGGCACGGCTATGCATTATGACTTTTTTTTTTCTAAAAGGCAGCCATATGACATAACTGATCTTTAAAACGTTGTCAGAAGGCATTACCTGGGTAGGCTTCGAGCTGCTTTCCAAAAACTTAGCAAGCACAGGGGCTATTAATTATGAGCAAAAGAAATGTGCACGCGCACACTGGAAACTTGGCCTTCTTTCCTCTCTGGTCACAGCTGATCATGTCTCAAGCTGTCCTAACTGGGGAAGTAAGGAGTCTTCTTTTTTTCTCTCTCTCTTTTTTTTTTAAACTTAAAAAAAGTGAAAAAAAATTCTTCTTTAAAACACATTTTCATTATAAAATGTCTGTGTACTTGACCCTAACAGGCAAGTACTTGGCCACCTGTATGTCACTATATTTACTGATTTTCAACAACAACAACAATGCTATTTACAGCTAAAAATTTTAAAACAATGTTTAGGGTACCATGACTGAAAGAGAAAGAATTTTCTAGCTGTGGTGGCAGTTGATTTCTAGCTGACATCTACACCCTCTGTGTTCAATTTTGGATGGCAGAAAATGTAAATAGCTCAAATATTTTCTTTCTGATTTCCTCAGAAAATTAGTTTGTGCAAGGGGGAAACATCCATTTTAAACTTTCCATTTTCGTATGTGTGCTAAGAACAAGTTGATGCATTAGTTTCCATTTATAAATACCCTACTGAAATTTGCAGAATAGAGGGGGAGAAACAGGGAATCGAGAGGAAGTCAATTAAATCAGTGGGGTCCACGCAGCTACGGCACCAGTGAGAACGTAAGTAAGACTGGGTGCTTACTCCCCCTAACCTACTGCTGCCATCTATCTATTCTGATATCATCTACTGGACTTCTCCATTTGCATCTCAAATTCAAGGTGAATTGAACTTGGACCCCCCTCAGTCTTTCTCTATCTCTATAAACAGCAACTCCATCCTTTTGGCAAATGAGTCCAAAAACCTTGCAGCCACCTCCGATGCCTTCTTCCTTCTCACCCCCGTCCAATCCACCAGCAGATTCTGTGAGCTCTAACCTCAGAACGTATCCTAACTTACCTTATTCCCCGCTACTTCCCCTGCTAGAAGCCTAGTCCTGGGCACTGCCATCTTTTCCCTCTGCCATTGTGCTAGTCTCCTGTTTCTCTGGTTCTGCCCCTCCACGCCTACAGTCTGTTTCTGTGACAGCAGCCCCAGTGACCTTGTCAAAGTAAATGTCAGACCATGTCAGTTCCCTGATCAAACTCCTCCCTCCACTGGCTTCCTAGCTCATTTTGAATAAAAGCCCTCACCAGGGCTTCCCAAACTGAGTCTCTTGTTTCTTTTCTAAACTCACCCCTACACTCTGCCTTGGCTCACCCCTGCTCCACACTCACTGGCCTCCAAAAGAGCATGGCGTAAACATGCACCTTCTGCCTCAGGGCTTCTGCACCTACTATTTATTCTTTCAGTGATGTTTTGGGGTGGGGTCCAGCTGGCTTGTGAGAGTCAATGTTAAATTGTCATAGACTATGACAGCCAGTTGTTAAGCCAGTGGTAGCTGGAAACCAGCCGAGGTGGAAATATTTACACCAAGGAAATCGGCAAACTCTAAAAATCAGATCTCCTCATCCCATGGAGAATCTGTTGTTAAACCCTGACCAGAATCCCACTGTATTCTCTCTTCCTGGAGTGTTGCTCCTTTTCTTCCTCACCTTCTTTAGGTCTCCACGCAAGACCTTGGAAGTGAGCCACTCTCAACTCCATAGCTCTTATCTCTTCATTATTTTTCTCATTAACTGCTAATTTTGTAGTTTTCATATTTATTTATTTATATTTTATTGTCGGTCTGTGCAATAGATATGGAATGAATGCGCAAATTAATTAATGATCAATATATCTTCTACTCTGCCAATAGCCAGATCATATCCATCAGAGTTCTCCCTTACCATATATTGCCTGAAGTGCTAGTTTTTAAAACTATTTATTTTTACATAATTGATTTTATTTGAACTAATCTTAATCTCATAGAAGAGTTGCAAGAATAGTATTAAAAAAAACCTTGTACATCCTTCACTCAAATTCAATAGCTATTAACATTTTGCCACTTTTGATCTATGTTTCTTTCTAATGATCTATTCATCATCTAATTAAAAAAATTTTTTTTAATCTTTATTTTTTTATTTTTGAGAGAGAGACAGAGTGTGAACAGGGGAGGAGCAGAGAGAGAGGGAGACACAGAATCCGAAGTAGGCTCCAGGCCCTGAGCTGTCAGCACAGTGCCCGATGCGGGGCTCAAACTCACGAACCGTGAGATCACGACCTGAGCCGAAGTCAGACGCTCAACCGACTGAGCCACCCAGGCGCCCCTAATTTTTTGTTTTTAACCAGAATCACTTGAGGTATTTTTCCCACTTTATGAACATCTACCCATAAATGCTTTAGGTAGAATGTCCTCAGAAAAAGGCATATATATATGTATATATATATATATATATATACACATACACACACACACACACACACATATATATAACCACAGAATTATGGTCAACTTCAGGAAATTTAATACTTACATATTTAATATACACTCCATATTTAAATTTTGCCAATCATTCCCCAAATGTTCTTGTAACAATTTCTTCTCTCCAGTCCAGCAACGGAAGTTGTGTTCAGTTTTGTCTCTTTCTTCTTAAAATGGGACCCACACAAGATAGTCCTGAAACAGCTTCTCAGTTTTTATTTTTTTTTGGTCTTTTGTGACCTTTTGGAAGAGTATAGGTCAGTCATCAATATAGACTGTCCTTCAGTTTAGGTTTGTCTGATACGTCCTCTCGATTAGATTCAGGTTATGCATTTTTAGCAGAAATACTGCATATAAGACATCATGACCTTCTTAGTGCCTCACACCAGGAGGCATACAGTAGCAATTTGTCCCCTTACTGATGACACTTTGATTGATTAGTTAATGTCTTGTCTGCAGGTTTCTTCACTATGAAGTTATCATTTTTCTCTTTGACAAATTTTTTTAACGTTTATTCATTTTAAGGAGACAGAGTGTGAGCAGGGGAGGAGCAGAGAGAGAGGGAGACACAGAATCCAAAGCGGGCTCCAGGCTCTGAGCTGTCGGCAGAGAGCCCAACGTGGAACTCGAACTCACAGACCGTGAGATCATGACCTGAGCTGAAGTTGGATGCTTAACCAACGGAGCCACCCAGGTGCCCCATCATTTTTCTCTTTGTAACTAATAACTAACTTATAGAAAGATATTTTAAAACTGTTTAAATATCTTACACCTCTTCAAACTCCCATCCAGTTGTTTTACAATCTTTTGATGATTCTTGCCTTAATAAATTATCATTATGATAAATGCAAAATAGTGATGTATGTGTATATATACATATATATATACACACATATATATATACATATATAAAGTTTATTTATTTTGAGAGACAGAGAGAGAAAACCGGGGAGGGGCAGAGGCAGAGGGAGAGAGGGAATCCCAAGCAGACTTCGCACTCTCAGTGTGAAGCCCGATGCAGGGCTCAGACTCATGAACCGTGACATTGTGACCCAAGCCGAAACCAAGAGTTGGATGCTTAACTGACTAAGTCACCCAGGTGACCCAAAATAATAATTTTTTAAGTTATTTTTTTCTGGGGCACCTGGCTGACTCGGTTGGTAGAGCACATGACACTTCATCTTGGAGTCATGAGTTTAAGTCCCTGGTTGGGTGTAGAGTTTACTTTAAAAAGAAAGATAAAAATCTCTTTTTTCTTCTGCTTCTATTATTTGGCATTCTACCACAAAGAAGACCTTTCCCTTTTCCTTTATTTATTATTAGTAAGAACGAATGGATTCTTACTTTATTTGATGGGTTCCAATCTATTATTGCCATTATTTATTTTGATCTAAAGTTGTCCTAGATGTGGTTGGTGGGAGCCCCTTAAAATTGGCTCATGTGTCCCTTTGACATGCCCCATCTTTCTTTGGAGCACATTTTAGTATAACAAGATTTTTTAGGCTAATGTTGTACTTTGCTGCCCTCACCCTGGAATCAGCCATTTTCAAAGGAATCTTGGTTCCTTTTATCCAGAGAATGGTACTTATTAACCAAGATAGGAGCCCTGGGTGTTTTCATTGTTACCAAGGTGTCATTTCTTCTAGGTCTTTTTAGCAGACAGAACTTGGGGGAAAAGGAATTGTATATGAATCATATGTGTGTATGTGCATGTAAATATATATATATATATATATACACATACACATATATACACACACAATTACATATATATACACATATATACACACACAATTACATATATATACATATACACATATGTTATATGTATGTAAATCACCAATATTTTTGGAACACACATTTTATGTGTGTGTGTGTGTGTGTGTGTGTGTGTGTGTATGTGTGTGATGTGTGTGTATAAAATCATGAGTTAATGGTCTCTAATTCCAAATTAAGACCAAAGGGTTCTTCTTTATTTTCCATCACTGCGTATTTGTATCTCTCATAGTGAGAACCCTCTCTTCTAAGAATATTAACAATCTTAGTCTTTTGGTCAATCCTACAATACATAATAAAAAGAGTTTCAGAATCCCTACACCCATGCTTGTCTAGAAACAAAAATAAATCTTCTAAGTAGATTCCAAGGTTTGCTTAAAGTTCTGTTTGGCTTTTATAATGAAGATTTATAATTAAAGTACTGTGTTCAAAAGCTACTCAGTTTATGTGTTTTTAAAAACTCCTTCAAGGTGGTTATATTGTTTATTTGAAATATAGTTGGGGTCTCTTGTTTCTGTGTGTATACAGTTTGGCATTGTTACCCTCTCACCGTTGTTGGTTTAATTTTACATATTGAATATGTAAAACATCAATATGGCTCTAAAAGTCAAAACTGTACACAAAGGGTACTTGGAGAACTGGGGGTGTCTTTACTGTCCCTGTCACCCCATTCCCAACCACCCTTTGTGAGAAATCAGTTTCACTAGTTTCTGACTTATCCCTCCTGGGGTTTGGGGGTTTGTCTGCAAAAATAAACAAATGGGTACTTTTTTTTCACTCTTTCTTCTTCCATAAACAAAAGACAGCATACTCCATGTATACATTTTCACATTTTTCATTTTTTTGAAACAACACACACTAGAAATCACTCCAAGTCAGTTCACATAGGTCTTCTTCACTCTTTTTTTTTTTTTAACAACTGTATGATACTCCATGGTCTGTATGAATGATAGTTTACTCAAGCAATCTATTATTTATAGGTATGTGATTTCTCATATTTTGCAACTATAAGCAATGCTACAATGATGAAGCGCCAGATTTCCAGAGTTTGATTTTCTTATTTTAAGATCATTGATAACATGTGCAGAAGCTAAACCACAACTCCGTCGCTTATATTGCACTGTGAGTGCACGGTAGGATAATGCCCGGTTACACTATGCACTATGAAGACCTTAGAAAACAACAGCATCTACTCCCCGTGCAAGAGAGTGTGCATGGGTGTGTGGGCGTGAGTGGGGGAACAACAGAGGCCGGATTGGGGGGCACAACTAGGGCAGCTGGAAAGGCAGATTTCTTCTACTTCCGAGCTGAATTTAAGCTTGGTTTACGCTAGGTATTTCATTCATTCAACAAACGCTTATAGGAAACGCGCCTTTTGCTAGGCACTCTTCAAAGCTCTGGAACACGGCAGTGGACAAAAGGGACAAAGGTACTTTGGTTGTGGTTACCAGACTTACAGTTACCACAGGTGGGGGCGGGGCAGGAGTGGGTTCCTGGGTGAAGGTAGTCAAAAGGTACAAACTTCCAGGTATAAGATAAGTAAGGACTAGGAAATAGAATGTACTACATGATGTCTACAGTTAACACAGCTGTATGGTATGTTTGAAAGCTGTTGAAACTAGATCCCAAGAGTTCTCATCAAGGGAAAAAAAATGCCTCTTTCTTCCTTTCTTCCTCCCTCCCTCCCTCCTTTCTTTCTTCTTCCCTCTCTTCCTCTTTCTTTCTTTCTTTCTTTCTTTCTTTCTTTCTTTCTTTCTTCCTTTCTTATATCTATATGAGATGATGGATGTTAACTAAGCTTACTGTGATAATCATTTCACAACATATGATGGCCGAATCACTGCACTACACATCTTAAACTTACATAGTGCCGCATGTCGATTGTATCTCAATAAATTGGAGGGGACAAAAAGAGACAAAAACTGTGGCCTAATGGAGTTTGCATTCTGCTGTGGACACAAACAATAAATAAATACACCAACTGATAAACACATAATTTCAGAGCTGATCTATATGAAAAAGACAAAGTGACTCAGAGGAGGGAAGGAAACATTATTTTAGGTGGGGTGTCAGAGAATACCTTCTGTAGAGGTAAACTGAGCAGAGGTAGGAGTGTTGTGAAAAAAAATATAAACAAACAAGCAACTTTGAACAAAAGTTTTGAAAAAGATTATTCCAGGCAGAGAAAACAACCAGAACAAAGGCACTGAGGTGAGAATGCTCTCTGCTCTTAGTGGCTTCTAGGAACCTGAACTCAAATGAACGAGAGGAGGGGTCTATGAGGCAGCAGGTGAATGATCATTTAGGGTAAGGATTTGGGTTTTGTTCTAGAAATATTGGCAAACGTGTTTTTATTTTTTTTTCATTTTTTTTCAAC
Organism: Lynx rufus; assembly: GCF_022079265.1. Taxonomy (NCBI): domain Eukaryota; kingdom Metazoa; phylum Chordata; class Mammalia; order Carnivora; family Felidae; genus Lynx; species Lynx rufus. The sequence goes on along the minus strand of NW_025814841.1, from coordinate 13,948,813 downwards.
GTTTATTTATTTATTTTTGGGACAGAGAGAGACAGAGCATGAACGGGGGAGGGGCAGAGAGAGAGGGAGACACAGAATCCAAAACAGGCTCCAGGCTCCGAGCCATCAGCCCAGAGCCTGACGCGGGGCTCGAACCCACGGACCGCGAGATCGTGACCTGGCTGAAGTCGGACGCTCAACCGACTGCGCCACCCAGGCGCCCCCAAACCGTGTTTTTAAATGATCACCCTGGGTGTCACGTGGAGAAATCTGCAAGGGGCAAAAGTGGAAGCAGAGGTGAGGTCACTGCAGCTTAGGTGAAAGATGGTGGCCTGGGGGCGCCTGGGTGGCTGGGTCAGTTAAGCGTCTGACTCCGCCTCGGGTCATGACCTCATGGTTTGTAAGTTCGAGCCTCGAATCGGGCTCTGTGCTGTCAGAGCACAGTCCTCTACGAATCCTCTGTCCCCCTCTCTCTCTGCCCCTACCTTGCTCACATCCTCTCTGTCAAAAACAAGTAAAAACATTAAAATTTTTTTTTTTTTAAAAATACGGTGGCTGGGACTAGGGTGGGTACTGTGTGGGTAGTGAGAAATAATGATATTTAAGATAAACTTGTAAGGTAGAGCTCATGGAGAACTTGCTAATGGCTAGTGGAGGGGAAGAGAGAGAAATTAAAGATGACTCTTAGATTTTATCTCACCAAGCCTAGGTAGGGAATGATACAACTGTGTTCTTTCACAAGCCCTCGGGAGGTACAGCCTAGTCTCATAGATGTAGGTCATCACCGTGCTTGTTCATTAAAGCCTTGTCAATTTATTCCATCCTTGCCAGAGATAAAGAATTTTCTGAAAAGAGAGGCAAATATGTGAGCCATGAGCATCGACAGAAGAAAATTCTTCCCCAAATGAGCTATGCCAAAATCCAGGCCGCTTTGTAATGACTGAGGAATTAATTCATTCACTCTTATTTTTTTTTCCCCCTTTAGCCAATGAGTATTGACTGCCTACTACATACCAGGCCCTGTGCTGGGTGCATGTTGGGGGATATACTATCACAGATGTGGACCTGCCCCCAGACAGGTTAAGTCATCCTCACAGCATAGTGGCGGTCAAACACCGGGAATTACAAACACTGGTTAATTCCAGTATCTGACCTACACTGCTCTCCATCTGTATTAATCTGAGATTTAGCATCTGATGGCAAAGAAATTTAAGGAATCAATTTATACTAAATGAGGGAAAGTATTTTTTTGTGGGTGGTGGTGATATTTGCTGTAAATGAAAACTGTTGCATTTCTAAGCATTATTTTGTGGAACTTACTAAGATTAAGAGTCCTCAAATTGATAAGCATTTTATGAAGGTTGGCCATGCTTTCTTCAGTATTTAACCTAAAAAAAAAAAAAAAAGAGGTGCAAATAAAAAAAAATTTAGGATGAGATTTTTTAAAAAGGACCTAACTGACCAGTAATAACCATTCCTGGTAAAGGCTTAGAAGATATTAAAATTCCTTGCTTTCGCAACAAATATTTAGTGTGGTTACAATAATTGAAAAGGCATGCCAGATTGCCTTCAAATATAAAAAGTTAGTGCTCATTGATATAGATGTTGATTCCACCATATATGTTCCGTTTGGGCTGTATGCAGGGCAGATCCCGGACTAAAGCAGCAGTTCTCAAAGTGTGGTTCTTGGATTAACAACATCAGCCTCACCTAGGAACGTGTTAGAAATGCACACTTTGGGGCCTCACCCTAGAGCTAGTATATCAGAAATTTGGGGAAGGGGGATGTAAGGGGGTGGCAATCTGTGTTATAATAAACCCTCCAGGTAGTTTTGATACTTGATAAAGCTTGAGAATCACCAGACTAAAGGATGCATTTTCCATTCATTCATTCAGCACATTTTCCTCGATTACTTATTACGTACCTGGTACTTTCCTAGGTACTAGGATATGGCAGGAAATAAGGCAAACTAGGTCCCTCCTGTCAAGGAGTAAGCATATTAGAACAGCTGGGACTAAACGGCGAAACACAAACTGCTTTAAATATTCAGAACAGAGGAAATTTAATACAGGAATTGGTTACACAGGAAACGGAAGAACTGTGAAGGCAACAGGCCCTGAGAGCGAGGCAGTCCAGAGATTAGCAACAGCAAGAAGTCGCTGTTACCCCTGGGCTGGAGCACAAAGGGAGATGGTGTTACCAGAGCTCAGGGGTCTAGGTCACCTGGCAGGTCTGTGGATAGGCAGCTGGAGGCACAGCGCAGGCAAGTGTCGCTTCAGACCCCAGCCCACCTGGGCAGAGAGGGATGGGGAAATATATCTTGACTTTTTTCTTCTTTCCACTGTCCCACCGGTTACTACTAATTTTCCGAGCCCCGTAGGAAACCTGCTGGCAAAGGGGGCTGGCCTGTGCAGCCTGCAGGGGACGGCCTGGCAATACTGAGCGGAACAGAGAAGGCTGGAGAGCCAGGAGGACAAACAGCATAGCATTAGGGCACATACGTTCTAGGGGATTTAGAGTATTGCCCCCAATCCTCTGCCTAGGCTGTTCCTTGCACCTGTAATTGGCAGATGAAAGTTGAGAAATATTTTAAACTTGCGCAATATAGGAGAAGTCGGAGCAAATTAAAAACAAGGAGTGCGGCAGGGAAAATAAAAGTTCCAATTTATTTTTTTTCTGTCATTGTAATACATTTGTATTCTCTCCTAAATGAATGAGATATTTAGCATGAAAAGATGTTCATGTGCAAATAGAATAGGTGGATTAATTATACCACATTTCCTATCAATTCATTTTTTAATACTGACTACAGTGATTTAAGCTTTCAAAAAGCTAAGCGCTCACACAAATCATGTCTCCAGAGACTGTGTGCTTTGTGCTGATCAATAATTATTCTGTTAATTATGGAGATATAGGGAAAATTAGGCCATTTATAATTCTGCATGCATAAGAACAACTCTTCAAAGCTGAAAATACCTTTCTGTTTAGGTTGGCTTAATGCTCTGGAAGATGATTAGACCACATCCTCAATTAATCTTTTTGCAAGTACAATTTTCTTATTTTTCTACCAAGCTTATTTTGCTTTGGGAAGACTAAAAACTAAAAATCACTCTCAGCCCAAATATATATTTTTTTCTCCTGTTGGGTTTCTACCAACTTTTAAGACCTTTTCTGTGAAGGGATCTTTGATTCATCGAGTATTTAGTGCAGGCATCTCTGGTGCAAAATACTGTAGAGGGTAAAAATACTTTTCATAAGAATGAAGCTTGTACAGAGAGCAGTCTCCAAGCCTGGGTGTGAACAGTCTGCCGGCCAGATAGGCTGTACCTGTTAGATTTGTGACCTGGTTTTAATTAAATTATCTGAGTCCATTTCTTTCTTGGTAAAATGGGACTCATCATATCCGTCTCACAAAAAGCTATGAGAATTTAAAAATAATATATATTTCTATAGGTCTGATGCTGTGTCTGGAATACAGTGAGTGAGTACACTTATAACAATAAGTGTTAGTTTCCTTCCTAAATATTCTGCATACTTTCCCTCTCCCTAGATAATGTCATTCTTTTTTTTTTTAATTTTTTAATGTTTATTTATTTTTGAGAGAGAGAGAGAGAGAGAGGTGAGGGGAGTAGAGAGAGAGGGAGACACAGAATCTGAAGCAGGCTCTAGGCTCTGAGCTGTGAGCACAGAGCCCGACCCGGGGCTCGAACCCAAGAACCGTGAGATCATGACCTGAGCTGAAGTCAGACACTCAACCGACTGAGCCACCCAGGCATCCCTGATAATGTCATTCTTTTATATTTGTTCTTTAATACCACCGAGCTCCCTCTGTACCTTTCTCACGGTCTTCCTATATTTTTCAACATCAGAATAATTGACTGCCATTGGCAGTCATTGTGGAGAGAAAAATCTCTCTAGCTCACTCATATTGTACTTTGACATTGACTTTATTCATTCAAAGTATTTATTGAGGCTCTGTGTTCCAAACACTCTTCCGATGGGTCCAAAGTTCTCCTAAAACAGGCAAGATGTTTTCTCACTCAATTAGAAAGGTGTTTCAAGAACCAGCTACTAAGTGTATATGACATGCCAAGTTTGTTCTAGCAGTGAGAATACAACAGGGGACAAACAAGTCTTTGCCCTCATGAAGCTGAAAAATTAGCAAAGACCAACCGATCGATTAACAGCCAATGCTAAGATACGCCGTGTAGCGATAAGAACTTGGAAGACAAATAAAGCAGGGTGAGGGCACTAGGGATGGCACGTGAAAACACGACTCTTAGGCAGAAAGCAGAATGAACAGGGGGAGTAAGCACACGGAGCGTCGGCAAGACGAGAGGCTGTGGGCAGTGGAGAGGCCAAGTGCCATGACGAAATGCCAGGACACGGCTGGTGCGGTGACGGTGGAAAGAAGGGTGAGTAAGGAGCACAGTGAGGACTGAGAGGCAGTGGGGCCAGTTCCCATTGGGCCATGTGAACCAACATGAGCACTCTTCATCTTGTGAGAGATGAGGGGCGTTTCTGACTTATTTTCTAAGGAGCCCTCCGGCTGCCTGGTGGAAGAAGGTCTGCAAGAGGGAGGCATGGAAGCAGAGAGGTGGCTCTCAGGGAACAGAACTGTGGCTCTGCTTTGGTAGTGTTGAAAGAAATGAGGAGGGGGCAGGTTCTGAATATATTTTCAAGATGGAGCCAATGGGATTTGCTGAAAATTGTAGATGGAGGGTGAGAGGAAGACAGAAGGCAGGGATGCCTTCAAGGGTTTTAATTTGAGCAATTGGAGAAAATCCCTTGCAGAGTGTAAACTCTGGTGGGGGAGGAAGGCACTGAACCAGTAAACCTACTGGAATGGCATTGACTAACCTGATGGGTGGTGGTGAAGGTGGGTCAGGCGGCCAGCGACACTTCTACAGGAAGTAGTATTTAGTGTGGGACCTGAAGGATGAGTGAGAGGTAGCGGGGGGAAGAGGAGAGTCTTCAGGGGGAGGGGAGGCAGTGGAGGGCACAGATGTCAACATATGCGGAGACCCTGACAGAGACAAGAGCTTTATAACCATCTGACTGTAGAGTAGACTCAAGGGGGACCTAGCCTGGTTTGTTCATTTGTATCTCTTCTACCGACGCACAACTTTTGCCCAAGTCCACGTATACCAAAGGTCTTTTGTTTGTTTGTTTCTCATTCAGCAAAATTCCAGTTTTAGCTTCTGGTTGTATAGCTGTCTTATGTTAAAAACCAGTAATTTTTACTTTGAGAAATTAAAAACAAATAAAGTTCAGAAAACAATAAAACACTCGCATGCCCATCATGCAGAATCAATAGCTAGTAACTAAATTGGTTTCCAGTCTGTTTTATTTTTAAGTTGTAATATTTTTTTTTTAGGATGTTAAAGATGTAAGTAGAATTAATATATAATGCTATATTCGTTTCAGGCATACAATATAATGATTCAACAAGTCTATAAATTACTCAGTCCTCATCAAGATCCATATACTCTTAATCCCCTTTGTCTATTTTACCCATCCCACCCCTGTCTTCCTGGCAACCACCGGTTTGTTTTCTATATTTAAGCTTGTTTTTTTTGTTTGTCTCCATTTGTTTGTTTTGTTTCTTACATTGATTTCTTGGTTTACTCTTTATTTATTGACTTTTTAATATAGAATCTGTTTCTTAATATAGAATCGGTTTTCTCTCCTTATGCTTGCCACACTTGGATCCATTCCGTTCCCCCGTGGACATTTGTCATTTAATATTTTTACTGTTATGATTCTATTAATGCTATTCACAACTGACCATAGGGTAAATCATATGTATTTTTCCTTTCCTGTACACTTTTGCTTTCCCTGAAGTTAATAACTACCCTTTTGTTTTGATTGTTTGCCTGATTTTTTTGTATATCTAATCACAAATCTAATCGCAGACTCTCATCCTGTTGCCTGAGCTCATGGTTCAGGCACCTCAGATATTCTATCCATTTAATTTTCTGCTGGAATGACATCGGAGACCTTGGCCTGCTTTAGTCTTGGCTGGGGGTGTCCATGTCTCGTGTAGAAGTGGTCTTCTGGGACCTCCTTCCACCACTATCCTAGGAGTTCCTTTCTCCTCCCTCCTCCTGTGGGTGCCTGTCTCCCTGAACCTGATGTCCTCTTTGCTTTTGTTGTTCTTGTTGTTATTGTTTTACTGCCTCGTTTGGATACTGCTAATCCTTAGTAGCACTGTGAGAAAGAAGGCACGAGCAACACATTTTTGATACCTTCTATGCTTTATTCTAGCCATATGCTTGTTCCAGTTATCTGGGTGCCTCTTGCTATGCAGGAGGCTCTGTGAGGGCAGAGACTCTCCATTCTTCTTAGCGGTCCCCCGGGGCCAAGCCCAGCTCAACAATTAAGTATAAGAACAAATTGGTGAAGTTTATAACATGTATGCTGGGTCCATCAGTATCATATGTTTGAAAACAAGTTGTGAAACTTAAATTATCATAGAGGCATTTCCAAATACTTGTACACATGGCATCGGGTTGACCAACTATACGGATACTTGAGCTTTTTGGCATTCATGTGGATGTTTGATGTTTAATAGTCCTCTAGGCCCATTGTCAGATCTTATTTTGGGGTTGATAATTTCCATTTAGGTGCGTCTAATATATATCAATATATCTACACATATCTATATCTAAAATTAAAAAATAAAAATAGATTATATAAAATAAACACATAAGGGGTGCCTGAGTGGCTCAGTCAGTTAAGCTTCCGACTTCAGCTCAGGTCATGGTTCATGAGTTCAAGCCCTGCGTCGGGCTCTGTGCTGACAGCTCAGTGCCTGGAGCCTGCTTCAGATTTTCTCTCTCTCTCTCTCTCTCTGCCTCTTTTCCACTCATGCTCTCCCTCAAAAATAAGTATTAAAAAGAATAAAAAATAAAATAAAATAAACAAACAAAATGTAATTACATATATGCAATTAATATATAAAAATATAAATACAAAATATGTTACATAAAATTATATCATATAATGTAATTATATAGTATTAATACAATATAAAAAATATATGCAATTTTATATATGCAATTTTATATAAATGAATCAATGCCATTTTTGTTACTTTTTTACTGTTTTATTGTGGTAAAAAATATATATGACAAAATTTGCATCTAATACTATTTTGAAGATCAGTCTTTAATGTAGAAGTTTGTGAATCTATGACTACCTGTGTCTGATAGGACTAATGAAGAACTCAGACTGAAATTCACAGGGCAATAATGGGGAAAAGATCTGCGCTTTTAAGAGTTTAGATAGTTTTTTACGATGTAAAGTCAGTATAAATCTGTGTTGCATAAAGTAATTGCATATGGTCAGGATGGGATATACTAGATAAGAGTTAAAGCAATTGTATATGTTATATGTTACAAACTGACTAGAATTGTAATAGTAACCAAAAATTATTGGGCTATTAGTATCTGCTGACACAATGCTAAGTGTTTTACATATATTAAGTTTTTGTGCAAAAAAATTAGTTCTCATACAAATAGTGAATTAAATAGTACTGTTTTTCCCCTTTTTTATATATGTGGCATTAGGCAAAAAGTACAAAGTTATGTAATATTAACTGGTCTGGCCAGGAGGTGAACCAAGGCAGTCACTCTAGAAACTGGACTCCTCACTGCTAGGCCCTCCTGTCCGTACTGGAATCAATCCTCGCACTTTTGGAACGAGACCTTGATTTAGATTCAGAGTGTATTCAGTTTATTATTCAATTTAGAGTTGAGTTCCTATCTCAGCTATATCACTTACTAACTTTTTAAACTTGGCTTCAATCCACATGACCTCACGCCAAAGGAACAGGGACAAATAATATCGATTTATGCTGAAAATTACATGTGGCAGTAAAGGATAGCCCGTTGCTTTTTTCTCTTAGGACTTTGAAATTCATCTCGGCATAAAAGATATCGTTCTATACCCAAGCACTAGTATGTTTAGGAAAACAGTATTTGTAATAAGAATTGACCATCAAAATCAGGAGAGCACCCCTGTCCTTTCAAAACTAGCATATATTAACTTTTTGCAGGAGTCGAGAGATATAAGATTCACAGACATCCAATTAACAGTCTAACAGGACAGAAACAGTTACAAAATTAATTACCTATGATTATCACACAAAAGGAGGTGATTACATTACTTGAGTGACAAAAAGGAAAGTGTTCAGCGAAGACAAAAAAGCACCAGTGGTAATAAACTGATAAAAACAAGGTTACCCATGGTTCACGTAGAAATAGCACGCTTTAGTTTCTGTTTTCACAGTAACATTAAAATAACGTGTTTTCCATTTTCTTAGGCATCAGTACATCTTTTCAAGGAACATATAGTTATCATTAAACCTTTGTTTTGCTTTTCCCTCGCTACATTTTATAAACATCCATCACTAGAGAAAAGTATAAAAGAAACAATCTGGTGGCAGCTGAATCACATCAGAGGCATAATTAATATCTTCCCAACTCCTGCTAGTTCATTCAGATTCAGCTTAAAACCCTTTTCCTCACAAGCTTTGTTTAGCCTCCTTGATTATTAGGTGCCTCGTAAAATTATGCTCTCGGAGCACCCTGTATTTCCAGAGGAATTAAAATCATATACAGTTGCTCGCTTAATGTTTTGTCATACGGCCTGGAAGCTTGCTCTATAACCATGCGCCATATTGACTTAGTCAATGCCCTGGCCGGTGCCTGGCATTCCGAACACTCTAAAAACTTACTTCTGTACTTGACACTTTACGCTAATTTGATGTACACCTTTTCTTGTCTCAGTCTCCTTTCCCCACTAACCTCCAGACCCTCGCATAGAGCACTTACTCTTAATACTCTTCAAAAAAACAAAAGGGAGAGAGTAAATCAGGAAAAGCTTTCATCTTTAGACACTGCCTCATCACTGACACAGTACCTTCCTCAAAAACATGTCACCTCCAAGCAAGTTTCTCGTCACTATATCACATTTACCAAGGGTCAGTCACGGTAAGAAGTCTATCATTGCTGTCAGCTTTTTATATTGTATTTTGTAAGTCTAGTACTCCAGAGGTTTCTTCATAGTATTTTCTCTGTAAATAAAGTGCATGGTCACTGGGTGGCCCATGTGACTTGGTTATTTTTTTCATTGGGTCCCTACTGATATTTGAAGGTAAATAAAGATATGGAATTCAGACTTGTGGCAAAGTCATACAGTAAAGAAATAATTAGAAAAAATGTTAAAATTTCTTTGCTCCCTCTTTAGCAAGAGAGAAATTAAAGAGTTGTCTGCCTTTGTTTTTGCCACTTTCTTCCCTCTCATTTTCTCTTGAGCTTGTTTTCATCAGGCTGTTATCCATTTCACTCCAATTCAAGAACTCTTGTCAAATCACTAATGACTTCTGGCATTACCAGATTCTGCGTTCAATTCTCAGTCTTTATTTTACCTGAACTTCTTGGGCTGTGGCACAAATAATTCCTGAACCACTCTCTTTACCTAGCTTTGGGCCACCCCTAAGATATGGCGAACAGACCCCTTTTGGACCTCATTCTTATGTACAAGATCTATTTGCCCAAGTGCCTAACTTTTCTACTTACAGATTATGTTCAAAACTGAACTCATGGTTTTCTCCCTGAAGTCTGCTCCTCTGTTGTGCTCTCCACCTCAGTTAGTCACAAACCTCAGAGTCACCCTTTGCTCCTCTCTTTTTTATTTAACCTTATCTCAGCAAAGCCTGTTGTTTTTATTTACAACATCTGTTTTTTGAATGTATTCTTTGATTACTACTTCCAGAATGCTCCTTGGTCCACACCAATGTCCTCTCTTATGCAAGGCTGTAGTCATTTCCTAACCGGTCCTAATCCCCCTTTCTTCACCCACTACCCACCCCCACCTCCCCAGTCTATTCTCACAGCAACCAGAATGATCCTTTAAACGTATAACTCACATTTTACTCCCGACTCAAAAATATTGTCATGGCTTCCTCCGAATAAAATCCAAGTGCTAACAATGACTTAGAAGGCCCTGTGTGATCTGACATCTATCTACCATTCTGACCTAAATTGTACGACTCTCATTTGTTCTTGTTTCGGACACATCGGACTCGCTCACATCTCAAAGCCTTCACATTTGTTTTTTCTGCTGGAATGCTCAGCTATTCCAAGGGCCCACTCTCTCACTTCATTTAGATCCCTGCTCAAACATTACTTTTGTATCTAAAATAGCATCTACTTGTCATTCTCTAGCCCCTCAGCAGCTTTAATCATCTTCACAGTATTTATTAATGCTTGACACTATGTTATTCTTTCTAATATGTTTGTTTGATGGTTGCCCATTTCCCCAATTAAATGTCAGCCCCATGACAGCAAAGGTTTTATTTTGTTCCCTGCATCCTCAGTGCCTAGAACAGAGTCTTGCAACAGAGTAGGTACCAAATAGTATTTACTGAATGCATAGATGAAGAAATATATAGAATGCTAGGAGTGGTGGTCATGTAATATACTTAAAGTACCGAAGAAATTGTCAGTGTTTTCATTCAACAGACCTATTCTGAGTGTCTATTATCTGTGACACTGTGCTGAGCAATAAAGCATGAAAAAAGATTCCTGTCCTCTGAGTTCTCATGGAGTCCATAGTGGTAAATATGGAAACATACCAGTCACTTTAGAGACAGGGTCACAGTGTTCCCATTGAGATTTCTTATACTGGCCTTTCAGTTTTGTCCCATTAGTCATACTGGAATTACAGATCTTCAAGATACATTGGTCCCCTCATAGTCAACCAGGATGAAACCAGTCATTTGATTTCATCCCCAGATGAAAGCAATTACACTTGAAGGTCCCCTTGTGATTCCATTCAGGGTGGAGGCCGTGTCTAAAAAAATAAAGCCTTTGGAATATATCTGAGTTGTGTCAATAGTTCAGGTAGTCTTAAAACTTGATTTATTTATAAGCATTTTCTTTAGAAATGGATTTATCCACATCCATTTACTCTGCTATCATAGGGTTAATAGGTGTCAAGATATTTATCTTAAATAGAGATTAAAAAATGGTCAGGCAAATGCTTCCATATAACATCTACGTGAGGATAGTTTATATAATTGTCACACCTGCTGTCTTAGTCATTTTGGGCTGTTCTAACAAAATATCAGTCTGGGTGGCCTACAAATCAGAAATTTATTTCTCATAGTTCTAGAGGCTGAGAAGTTCAAGATCGAGATGACAGTTGATTTGCTTCCTTGTAAGGACTCTTCCTGCCTTGCAGATGTCTGTCTTCTCGCTGCGTCCTCATATGGCATTTGCTCAATGCATGCCACCTAAGGGATGCGGAAAGGGTAGAGAGAGAGACAGAAAGAGAAAAAGGAAGAGAGAGAGGCAGAAGGAGAGGCAGAAGGAGAGGGAGAGGGAGAGAGGGATCTTCCTCTTCTTGTAAGGCCAATAATCCCATCACAGAGGTCCCAACTTTATGACCTATTCTCACCTTAATTACCTTCCAAAGGCCCCATCTCCAAACACCATCACATTGGGGGTTAAGGACTCAACATGTGACTTTTGGAGGGACCCAGGCATTCAGTCCATAACATCATTTAGCACAATAAATAATGTTTATTGTATTAAGTAGAAATTACAGGTGTGCTGGTTGATGGGGAAGAGGCAGGAAGACAGGATCTGGAGACCCAAGAATTGCTGGGAATAGTGAGGGTTGAGGTCTGTCTAGGCTCCATGGGTTCAGAGCTCAGGGAAAGGATTCTAGAGTGGTCAAGCACAGGAAATCATGATAAGGCAGAGGGTAAGAATTCAGAGAGATAGCAGATAGCAGCACAGAAGACAAAAGGAGATGTGTTTTTGAAGCAAAGGTAATTAGTACCTGATGCAGCATAACCTTTATATGCAGCCTGCCTGCAGGCAGGGAAGTCCGTCCTCCAAGCGGCCAGTTGGGTTCCTGAGAGTAGAAGCTACTAAGTCACATAAAGGATGAGTTGTACATTACACTGGCTGGAGTGCAGGTCTGGGAACAGAAGTAAGGGCAAAAATGGACAGTTCTTACCTACGCTATAGCTGACTAGATAGCAGTTTATTTATTATGTTTTCAAGCAACAACCATACTCTCAAATTCCACCAGCATCTCAAACATCCCAGCCATTAACCCCGAGCCTAAAACTATCTCGTAGGGAAAAACACTATGCTCAAGACCCAGGAACCAGGGGAAGGAAAAGATTTATGATGTGTCTCCTCTTTTCTTATTTCTTTTGACTTATTAATAAATTATAGAGAAAATTGGCCTCATCTTTGTCTATTCTACAACTCCTGCAGATTAGGAATGTGGTTTTAAGCAAACTATTAATTTTAACACAATTATATTTCAATAAAGCATTCTTGATTTCCCATGGAGTTTATTACAGTGGGGGGTTTACTTGAATTAAAAATAGTTTTGTGGCACCATTTGTCGCACTTTATAGTAGACTGAATTACACAATAGCAAGCAAACAGAGTGAGAGAGATCTGAAAAGTAATTTATCCATTCCGTGTTTGAATTCCTTCTGTAGTATCCTTGTCGCATTCTTCCCCATCCTGTGCTTGAACACCTCCAGTAATAGAGAACTCACTGTCTTCAAGGGCAGTTCATTTCATTTTTTTGGACAGTCCTGAATTTTACCAAGTTCTTTCTTATCCTGAGCCAAAATTTATCTGGAGCATTGGCCTAAAGTCAGTCCTGCCTCATGGCAGAGGTGCTAACATCACCCTACGTGCTAACTTGGATGTGCTTTTCTCCTACTCAGCTGCTTCCTCAATTTCCCAGTTTTCCTTTATTTTTGCTTCTTATTTTCTTTATTTTTGAGTTAAAGAAAAAAAATGAGATGGAATTTTTGGACTATTTAGAAATGAATGATACTGATAGTATAAGCTGTGCCCTAAGATAATATAAATCATACACTAAGAGTTACTTGGGAAAATAAAAAGCCTTAAATGAATTTATTATTAAAAGGCATAGATCAAAAATACATGGGTTAAGTATTAGACTCAGGAAACTAGATAAAATCTAACAAAATATATCTAAGCAAGTAGAAGACAGAAATGAATGAAGATAAAAACAGAACTTAGCGACATAGAAAACAAAATGAATATTAGATTTGATCAATAATATCAGAGATTTTTTTTAGATCAATACAATAGAAAACAAAATCTTTTTGTAGGCGTGTTAAAAGATAATGAGAGTGTGTGTGAGAGAAAACACAAGAGACATTAGTTAAAGACCGATAAGAGTTAGTATATTGTATGATTGGAAGAATGATTATAGAAAAAATGAAATGGTTAATCAAATATCTAATACTTAAATAAATAACAGATCTTTATAAATGTTACCTGGCCATCACATCAAAGATGTGTTATATTATTTAAATTCTAAAGGGGCACCTGAATGACTCTGTCAGTTCAGTATCTGGCTTCAGCTTAGGTCATGACCCCCCATTTTGGGAGTTCAAGCCTCACATCAGGCTGGCTGCTGTCAGCCTGTCCCCCTCTCTTCGTCGCTCCCCCGCATGCACTCTCCCAAAAATAAATATTAAAAAAATTTTTTAAGTAAAAAAACCCTAAATTCTAAAGACTTAGAAGAGCATTGGAAAATATGGAAAACTGGCTAATAGAGTCCATGTGCATTACATAATCCTAACAAAGTCTAGATAAGGATAGTTCAATTAACGATCAATATCCTTATTATTATAGAGGCAGAAATATTAAATAAAATTAATTAAATGCAGCAGTATATTAAAAGACTTAACATTATGATCAAGTAGAACATATTTCTAGAATATAAGATTGTTGAATATGTGTAATAGACTATCCACATTAACAGAATGAAGAATGATATACATATTAGGTAAAAGGAAACAAAAGGCTAAATCTTAAAAGAAAAACAATAAAACCCTCTAAAAGTATTATTTTTATGAACTTTGCAGAGAAAGGTACAGCTTTGTAAGACACAAAACCCAGGAGATAAAAAAAGAAAATATTCATAGATGTAAGTAAGCACAATTTAAGATCACTAATCATTAGGGAAATGCAAATCAAAGCCACAATGAAATATCACTTTACATGGATCAGACTGGCTTTATCAAAAAAGAGAAATAATGGTGAGATTGTGGAGGAAAGGAAACCCTTGTGCACTGTTGGTGGGAATGTAAATTGGTGAAAAACAGTATGGAGTTTCCTCAAAAAATTAAAAATAGAACTGCCATGTGATTCAGCAACTCTATGTCTGGGTATTTATTCAGAGAAAATGAAAACACCAATTTGAGGAGATTTATGCACCCCTATGTTTATTGCAGCATTATTTATAATAGCCAAGATATGGAAGCAACCTAAGGGTCTATCAGTAGATGAATGGATGAAGAAGATGTGGTGTGTGTGTATACACACACACACACACACACACACACACACACACTGGAATGTTATTCAGTCACAAAAATAGTGAAATCTTGCCATTTGCCACAACATGAATGGACAAGAGAGTATTATGCGAAGTCAGACAGACAGGAAAAGGCATATTCCATATGGTTGTAATTATATGTGGGATCTAAAAAACAAAACAAACAAGCAAACAAACAAAGCAAAACAGAAGCAGACTCATAGATACAGGAAACAAACTGTTGGGTACCAGAGCAGGGACGATTGGGTGGGGGGTGGGGGTGGGGTGGATGAAATAACGGGAGAAGATTAGGAAGAACAGCCTTTCAGTTATAAAATAAATGAGTCATGAGAATGTGAGGTACAAGATAGGGACTATGGTCAATAATATGGTAATAACTTTGTATGATGACAGACAGTAGCTAGACTTATTATGGAGATCATTTCATAATCTGAAAGAGTACTGAATCACTGTGATGTACACCTGAAACCAATAGGATACTGATGTCAATTATACTTTAGTAACAGTAATTAAAAAAAACAATGTTTTATATATGTCGACCTTGGATCCAGTGACTTTGCGAAACTTAATGATTCTGAAATTACCTTTTGGCATTTTTAGATGTTCTGTGATAAAGCAGTATCATTCTTTTCTTCCCCACCACATAAAAATAAATCTTTTGCAAGAGTTGTGTAATAGATCAAGAGAAAACATTTTTCCAACTTATACAAGGGGCAAGGTTAGTGTCCATAGTATATAAAGAACATTTATGAATCAATAAGAAAAAATAACCAAAATTGGTTAACTGAGAATTTATGTAGAAATAAACACTACATATGTATTATAAACACATAAAAAGTTGTTCAAGCTCAGTGGAAACCAAGGAAATATAAATTAAAGTAACAATTTTGCAAGTACACTTTCTCATCCTTCGTAGGCATAGAGTTAACTGTTGTCAGAGCCTTAATATAATTGATAATTGTATGTGTTACTGGTAAGAGTATATATTGGAACAACTGTAGATGCTTATATGTTCTTGACCTAGAAATTCCATCTCTAGAAATCTGTTGTGAAAAAATATTTCCACATGTACATAAACATTGCAGCATTGGTTACAGCAGAAAAATATAAGGCACAATACAAAGGTGAACGATTAAATAAATTGTGATTCCTCTATACTATGGAAACTGATGCAATCGTTAAAAGTAATGAAATAGATACATGGAGAGATGGATGGAATTATAACAACAACAAAGGATAGTATGCACATTATGTTCATATTAATGCCGTATATATATGCAAATGTACACAAAATAACTGGAAGGATATCAATTAATGTAGCGAATATTTAGTGAATACTTACATGTACTAGTGACTGTTCTAAGGTACTGGTTTTATGGCAGTGACAAAAGAGGTAGATACCCACTACTTTGTTTATCTCTAGGGTACTGGACTGAGTACTGAAGAGGGACTTCCACTGTTATTCTACATGTTATCTATCGGATTGTTTGAATTTCTTCTCGATTGGTATGTATTCATATGCTACTTTTATTTCTTTTTTTTCAATATATGAAATTTATTGTCAAATTGGTTTCCATACAACACCCAGGGCTCATCCCAAAAGGTGCCCTCCTCTATACCCATCACCCTCCCTCCCACCTCCCATCAACCCTCAGTTTGTTTTCAGTTTTTAAGGAGTCTAACATATAAGATAAAAAAGAGATAAAAACTAAATTCACATGTAGTCCTTATCCATTTGAATCTTATAAGTCCATTGGCATGAAATTGAATAATTTGGTAATTATTGATAATTACATATTTAGATACTTTTGCATTCATATTTGCTGATTTATCTACCAGCAAGGGACTAAAATAGTGTTTATACACATACTAAAATTTTTAGGGTTAATATGTAGATTGCTTTCATCTATACTATGAAGGGAAACAATTGCAGCCACATCTAGAAATCGCTATCTGAAAGGCCGTATGGTGTTAGCAAACTTCAAAGAAACTCTTCATTTCTTTAGCTAGGGCATATATGGCAGCCAAAAATATATATATATATATATATATTTTGTGGGTGATACTTTAATTTGAGGAGGAAGAAAGAGCTTGCACAAGTAATTTGAGATAAATCATTTTAAGCAGATGCATATTCATTCAAAACAAGTAATTATACCTGTGTTTATACAACATTTATAATTTATCTAGTTTCTTTGAGAATGATGTGCTCTGTCTCAGTTTATAGACTTAGTTTTATAGCCAATATTCTGCAGAATATGGTGTAACTTGCACTTCTAAGGCCTTTCTGTTTCCTTGTGTCAGTCATTATTAATCTGAATTGTTGAAGTAGGTATACATAAGTCTAAAGGAAAAGGGAAGTTCTTCTTTGTCCCTATTGAGTTTGAGGTAGTCAGTTCGTAGGCTCTAGAACTCAGAAAAGTGGCTAAGAGGTGATATAACAATTTGGGAGTCTCCGATACCAAAATGGTAGCTGAAGCCTGATCATGAACGCAACACATAGCCGAGGAAGATAGTCCGAGGAAGATAGTGAGCAGAACAAGTTGATGATGAAAGCTGGGGATGTTAGAAGAAGGTGCATCCAGTAAAAGACAGAATCAGGGGGCGCCTGAGTGGCGCAGTCGGTTGAGCCTCCGACTTCAGCCAGGTCACGATCTCGCGGTCCGCGAGTTCGAGCCCCGTGTCGGGCTCCGAGCTGATGGCTCAGAGCCTGGAGCCTGTTTACGATTCTGTGTCTCCCATTCTCTCTGCCCCTCCCCCGTTCATGCTCTGTCTCTCTCTGTCCCAAAAATAAATAAACGTTGAAAAAAAAAATAAAATAAAATAAAATAAAAAGACAGAATCAGGAAAGAGGGGTGTCACCGACAATAGGAAGGAACATTGAAGTTGGTATCTACCTCTATGTATCTTTTAGATTGTTTCCATATCCTCCGAGTCATTACTTAGATATAAAAAGGTTCTGATGCAACTGTGCTAATCATATAACTGAGTCTCAACTCTTGGCTTATGTGTTTTGCTTGGTGGTATTTTATGATTCAATGAACTACTTGGTCAATTTGATAGCAACTGAAAATTAAAGAGGTTTAATTTACCTGTTTATGTAGTCACTTGAGTGTCCTACTTTTCTGTTGTTTTTTTTCTTTTAAGGATACCTGATGACTGTCACCTATCATATCTTCTAACTGAGCTATTCATTGTATATACATATCCTTCCTTAGTACAGATTTTGTGCTCTATTTGGCTGATGTCAAATTTTGGTTTGTATCATCTGCTTCCTAAGGAGATTAAAAAAAATCCTAACGTTAAATACGTTGCTAACATTGATATAACTAAATCAATAAAAGCACTAATATTTCCTGTATGCTACGCTGGTTTTAAAGGTGAGAAGAATTCAAAATGCTGATATGCTTCAGAGTGGTAATATTAGGGGTGGTGGAATTATTCAGTTAAAATTAATTCAATTAGACACATTTTTTTTTCAGAAAAGTGGGGTTATATTTTTTTACAAGCTGATTTATGTGGTTTCAACAGAAATGATCAAATTAATCAAATGCTAAGTTTACTCTTTTTTTCATGCTACATAGATTCATTTGGTCTACAAAGGTTGTTTGGTTGAATTTACACAACTTTAGCAATGTGTGCATTAAAGCTGCATTTCCCCCGAATAAAGAGCTGATTTCTCAGGCCCTAAAACACACCAGGAGTTAAATACCACTTATCCAGTCAAATAAGAGGTATTTTTGAAGCATTACAAAAGGAGAGAATAGACAAATATTATGGTCCAATGATTCTGATAAATACAAACGATCCAAAACCTTCAATCCGAGAATCAAGTATAAGCAATGCCCAGTTTTCCTGAACTCCCTGGAGAAGAAATAATGGAAATAATTGTAATGCTGGAGAAAAGCTTAGCAAAAAGAGTCTAGCTAGGCTTCCTGTGCAAACTCTTGCAAAGACAAAAAAAAAAAAAAAAAAAAATCGCCGAATCTCACACATGGTGAATGCTGGAAGTTCTGATTGCTTATCTGAGCTCTCCAACCTTTGGCTACCTGCCCACCTTCAGGGCAGACCCTGTCATCCTTGGCATGAAACAGAATGAGGTGATCTGAACCTAGGAGTCTATTTCTTCCCTAGATGCATGTGTACGATTCCTATTAATTTTAATGAGAATTATGTTTGCACATCGAGGCAGGATAAATCCCTTTGGGAGGAATCTTGCCCTTGGATGTGAACGCGTAATTTCCATTAAAGGGACAAAACCCCAGGGGAACCATACATGGGCGCCCGAGGGCAAGCTTTGACCCTCTGCATAAAAAACACTGCACAAATCACCGGGTCATCTTAAACTTGTAGATGCCAAAAACATAAGAGGTAAGTGAGCATTTATTTAAGCCTGAATTTTCTATTCGGTTGCTGTGG